>NC_080539.1:12887500-13157500 GCF_028640845.1 Ahaetulla prasina
AGTCAGCCGCAGGCTCTTCAAATCGCTAGCCGAATTCGACTTCAGGCGCGATGAAATCTTTGCTCTGATGTCTCCCTCTCAAGCCAGCTGCAATCACTCCCAATCGCTAACCTAATCTGACTTCAGGCGCGATAAACTTAATAGGGGAGGAGTCTCCACTTTAATGTCTCCGTCCTCAAGGCAATCGCAAGCAGTTCAGATTGCTAGCCAATACGGCTTCAGGCGCGATAAATTCAAAACAAAAATAATTTTATGGTTGGGATCGCCACATCGTGGGGAATTGTATTAAAGGGGTCGCCACATCGTGGGGAATTGTATTAAAGGGGTCGCAGCACTATAAAGGTTGAGAACCACTGGGTTAACCCAAACCGGAGTGAACCAGTAGCATTTCATCCCTGGCCCTCTGTTCTCTAGGAGAGGAAAGCTGGAAGCAATTAAAATCCTGAAGCAAAAAAGCAGTTGAGGAAGCAAAAGTCCAGCACTGGTTTAAGTTCGCCATTCCCCTTTGGGAGCATAAAAGTAACTAAAAAAGAAGACACGGGTATTTTCCTTTCTAAACGTAGGATGGCACAGGGCTAATAAAAATTGGAGAGAAAGCTTCTTTTTAGAGCAAAGTGGAAATTAGGTAATTGATCTGAGTGGTTTAAATGATTGAAGCCAGGGAACGGGCCCCTTTTCAGTGAACAAGAGCAGGAATCTCCAACCTGTGTGCAACTTTACAATGTGTGGACTTCAATTCCCAGATTTCTGGAAGTTGAAGTCCACATGTTGTAGAGTTATCAAGGTTGGAGACCTCTGAACAAGAGTGCTGATCTACCACCAGCTTATCAGATACTTAGGAGCCAAGGACCTGACAGTACAAGGAAACAACAGCCAATCATCAGTCATAAACACACCAATCAACTAATAGGAAGGCACCACATAAATACAATGCATAGAATAGGCCAAAGCATATATTCCAATAGAGAGAAGTTCCCTGGGGATGGGAATGAAAGGGTTAGGGTTAGGGTATGAGACTGAAAGCTTGGAAGACTAAACCTCTGGTCCCGATGATTGACCCAGATTAGACCTTGCAATGGACCAGAGTTTCTGAAGACTGAAGAGATGGTTCAATTCAGTGGTGAAAATCTGAACTGCTTTTCTAACGGTTTGCTGGTTGTGCATGCGTGCAGCACGCCAAACGCACGCTGTGCACAGACATGCACAGTGCACACCACACACCAAATGCAAGGTGCGTGTGTATGCACACAGTGCACGCCCAAAGGAGGCATGGGGTAAGTAGAACAGTGCGCATGGGGATGATCAGCTGTGGCGCGCAATCTTTTTTTTTTACTTTTAAAAGCATTTATTTACAACCTATTCGACTCAACCTAAGCGAGCAAGCTGGAAAGAAGCGGCAAGCGGGCAAGCAGGCAAGTGAGCAATTGGGTGGGCATGGGCGGGGGAACCAGGGATTTTTGCTACCGGTTCTCCAAACCACCTGCCACCATCGCTACCAGATCAGCCGATCCAGTCCAAACCGGAAGCATGTCACCCCGGTTCAATTCTAATCATCACCATGAAAAAAGGGTGGTCCTAGAAAGCAGAACTCAAGGGGATGTCTCCCAACTCTCCATCCTTTGGGAATGGATGCTAAAGAAAAGTTGGCAAGAACTAGACAGCATGAAATGGAAGTCCAATTGATGAACCCAGCAGGAGTAGATATGGAGAATTCCATTGTGCAGAAGAACACAATTGAAATAAAGCTGTGTTTTTCAGACTTGTCACTTTTAAGATGTGTGGACTTCTTAAAGCTGGCTGGGGAATTCTGAAGACTTGAAGTTCACACATCTTAAAAGGTGCCAAGTTGAAAAACACTAGAGGATGCGGTGGGGAGCCTTTATCACAGGATGGCTTTGTGACTTCTGGGGGAGCCAGCTATCTGTCATAATGATGACCTATTTTACAGGATGGTTTTGGAGACTATAAGGACACAACTCGTGGAGATACCATGATAAGATGCATTGCGCAATGCTACCTCTTGTTTGCAATGGATGGCTGTGAAAGTTGGACCATAAGGAAGGCTGAGCGCCAAAGAACTGAAGTCTTTGAACTCTGGTGCTGGAAAAGAATCCTGAGAGTCCCTTGGACTGCAAGGCGATCAAACCGGTCAGTTCTAGAGGAGATCAACCCCGAGTGCTCTTTAGAAGGCCAGATCCTGAAGATGAAATTCAAATACTTTGGCCACCTAATGAGAAGGAAGGACTCACTGGAGAAGAGCCAAACGCTAAAGAGTGAGGGCAAAAGAAGAATGGGACGACAGAGAACGAGGTGGCTGGATGGAGTCATCGAAGCAGTAGATGTGAGATTAAATGGTCTCCAGGGGATGGTAGAGGAGAGGAAGGCCTAGAGGAACATTGTCCATGGGATTGCGATGGGTTGGACATGACTTCGCAACTAACAACAACAACCTCTTGTTTTGAAAGCAACTCAAATCTCAGCTACCTAAAATTTCATTTTCCATTCCTCCGCTTCTTGGGACCACAAGTTCACTCCTAAGGATTTGCATTTTTCTAATACACATTAACACCCTGTTACAGATCAGGCATCTAAAATGGATTCTGCCAAGCCCGCTGAATCATAGGCTCAGAAAAACCTGGTCCAGCAAGTTGCCAGCCTCAGGAATCAGCAGTCAATCAACCACTGGAGCCTACGTCAGCAGATAATCAGCAGGAGGAGGTGCAGAAAGAATCTGGTAGTTGAGGAACCAGCTTTGGAGAGGATCTGCTCAGTTCTTTGAGAAGTAGAAGATTCTAATGCCCATAAAAGAGCCATGCCTGCTTCTGGACTATTTAAAAATCAGTAGTGATGATGGCTCAACTCAACAACTGGGATTCCCCTGTCCTTCTTTTGGCTCCACCCCCAGCTGACTATCCTCTCTCTGACCTTTTGGACTGTTGTTGACCTTATGTGGCTCTTTGCCACAGCTGTACCCCATTTCTCTGAACTTCTGATCCACTGGTTCTCCTATAGCTTGACTATGGACTCCAAAACACCTACCTATGTGGGACCTAGGTATCAGGCAAGATCTTGATTCCATGCGTTTTCCAGAGCAGGGGTCTCCAACCTTGGCAACTTGAAGACTTGTGGACTTCAACTCCCAGAATTCCTCAGCCAGCAAAGCTTTGCTGGCTGAGGAATTCTGGGAGTTGAAGTCCACAAATCTTCAACTTGCCAAGGTTGGAGACCCCTGTTCCAGAGCATGCATGCACTTGCCCTGCTAAATCTTTAACGCGCTTCATGGCTTAGGGCCCGGGTACTTACGGGACTGCCTGCTGTTACCTTATGCCTCCCACCGACCCGTACGCTCACACAGAGAGGGTCTTCTCAGGGTGCCGTCCGCCAAGCAATGTCGGCTGGCGGCCCCCAGGGGAAGATCCTTCTCTGTGAGGGCTCCTACCCTCTGGAACGAACTTCCCCCAGGTTTACGGCAAATACCTGACCTTCGGACCTTTCGCTGTGAATTGAAAACGCACTTGTTTATCCAAGCGGAACTGGCTTAATTTTTTAAATTTTTGAATTTTAATAATTTTAATTGGGGTATTTTATGAATTTTATGGGTCAAACTTGACGGTTTTAAATTTTCGGCCATTTATAGAATATGTTATTTTAATTTTTGTTTTAATTTGTATATTGTACTGTTTTTTAATCTGGCTGTACACCGCCCTGAGTCCTTCGTGAGAAGGGCGGTATAAAAATCTAAATAATAAATAAATAAATCAAATAAATAAATAAATCACTGCCTGTCTTACTGCTGATCTGTAAACCACACAGAAATCAAACCAGTGTGTGTTGGCTTAGCCCAAGACAGAACATCAGGTTGTATTTTATATTACATTTGGATGGACAAAATATAGCAATTGCAAAGGCATCATATAGATCAGGGGCCTCCAAACCTGGCAACTTTTTAAGATTTGTGGACTTCAACTCCCAGAATTCCTTAGCCAGCCTTGCTGAACAATTCTGGGAGTTGAAGGCCACAAATCTTAAAGTTGCCAAGTTTGGAGATCCCAGGGGTAGGTTATCATTAATAGAAAGATAGAGTTGGATTCTTAGATAGCTTTACTTAATGGAAGGAAAATTTCCCTGGACATCCCGCAGCAGTTTTCTATGACACATCACATAATGTTCAAAAGGAGTCATCAGTGCCTCAGGATTTAACTTAAATGGGCATAGGAAGTTGTAAGGAAAAATAAACGTCTGGGGAACTTCTAAAAACTTTGGTTAGAACCCTCTCATTTATAAATACCCTTGAAATCAATAAATTATATTTTCAGTTTTGATTTGTTGGTAAATTATGAGTTTTCCATCCAGATATAAAGTGGAGCCACAGTAAAAATAATAATAATCCTTAATTATGAGTTAGTATAATATCAAACTACACACAAATGTCATGCTCTTAAATGAGGTTTTGTTTGTTTGTTTAAAACTGTATTTCCCAAATTAGTCCATTCTAAATTAAGTACAGCTGCTTTAGGAAAGAAATTTGGAACTCAGATTATATTTTGTTTTAATCTTTAGACAAATTCAGAATTAAATCTAGGGGAAATCTGAAAGTCCTTGTAAATGTGATTTCTTTCTTAAATTTAAAAATCATCAAAATTATTTTTGATTGTAAAGAAAATGTGTATTTTAAAATATTGCATATCTAAGCTTCTTTTCCTTCATCAAATTCAAAATATTTAAGAATATTACCTCTGTATGTATGGATCCTGTTAAAGGACTCAATTTTAAAAGATCTACCTAATCGACCAGTTGAAGCTATTAAAGCTTCAGACTTCATTCTATTCATAGAATTATGACAGTATTAGAACTAGTAATAGAAATTAGAACATAGAACTACTACCTGCTAATATTCTAACCTTGAAGTTGCAATCCATTGTGAGAGTTAAGTCCCACCTAACTCAATGATTCTTACTTTGGAGTAGAGATGAATACACTTGGGCTATAAGGATGGGAAATAAATAGATTAGGTCCCTTATATTTTTGCTGATATAGTTTTCTGGTTCTTGATCAATATCATCATTATTGCTATTGTTTTTATTATAGTACTAATGCAGCACTAATAGCCATTGGGAGGAGAGAGAGAAAAATCTTATGATAGAACTCTAATCACTCAGGCAATTTTTTAAAAAGTACTTCTTTTTGAGTGCTGGGAAAGCATGCCAGCTTTTACGATTAAAGTGATACTACTAGAAAAATATAATTGAATTCAGAAGAAGGAAACCACAAATCACTCAAAAGGCCTTTCACCTACGCAGTTTAGGAAAATGCATAATTTTCCCATCTATTTCCATGTTCGGGTTGGGAGGGCCAATCCTTAAATATCCAAAGCAGCATCAAAATAAGGATTGGCAGCTTTCAAGGACCTCAACATTTTAGAGTTCTCTAAAAATTACTGTAAAGGCTTCTAGGAGAAACTCACTCCCTACACACACATGCCAAGCTTCAATTGTTGAGTAAGTCCACAATGCTGAGTAAAGAAAGAAGAAAAAGAAAGGGGAAGAAACTTGAAAACAATAACACCTATGATGCAACTATTTCATCATTCTATTGAAAATGTAGTACGTCCCGCTCTAATACATCTCCAGCAATATCTTCTACATGTAACTTGAGGTCTGCCAAAGTCCTCCAGAACCCCTTTGGGATGGGAACCAGTAATGAACCAATTATCCTTCTCATTTTTTCTACTTTCATTCGCCTACTGGTATCTTGTGATTATATTGCCTTATTGTTTGTACGTACACTTGTGGTTAGTATGTACATGTTGTTTGTAATTTTTGTATGTACAAACATGATTATAATACTTATGTGATTATAATACTTTGTTGTTTGTATGTACACTGAGAGCTTCTGTGAGTCCAATCACATTTGGCCAATATTCTATTCTATTCTGTTCTGTTCTGTTCTGTTCTTATTCCATTCCTATTCCATTCCTATTCCTATTCCATTCTATTCCTATTCTACAGAAATAGAATTCCTATTGTATTCTCAATAAGAAGTCTATTCTACTCTATTCTTAATAAAAAGTCTATTCTATTTTCTATTTTATTCTATTCCTATTCTTAATAAAGAGTGCATTCTATTCTATTTCTATTCTTCTCTACTCTATTTTAAATAAAGAGTATTCTATCCTGTCCTGTCCTGTCCTATTGTATTCTATATTCTTCTCTACTCTACACAGGGGTAGGCTTCAAAAATTTCAGCAACAGGTTCTCTGCCCCGTTGCTGGGTGGGTGTGGCCGTGGTGGGCATGGCCTAGCTAGCCTCCTGCACCACGGCGGGGAGGAGGGGTGTTTTCACCTTCCCCAGGCTTCAGAGCCTTTCCTTGAGCCTCTGGGAGGGCAAAAACTGCTTCCCCCGGGCTCTGGAGGCCCTCCGGAGGCCGGAAACAGGCCTGTTTTCAGACTTCTGGGAGTCTCGTTTTTCCCCCTCCCTGAGCCTCCGCACAGGCCCTGCACTTACCTCGCATCCAAAACGGGCGACATGGAGACTCCTGGGAGGGATGGAGTGGGGTTGACGGGGCCAGCCAGGGGTGGGATTTGGAGGTTCTCCGAACCTGCCATAATATTACCTACGGGTGCTCCCGAACCCGGCCGAACCCGTAGCAGCCTACCCCTGACTGTACACTGTGTTCTACTCTCTGACATCCAACACAGAAGGGCTAGAAAAAAATCCCATGGTTGCAGGAGGCACAGGCCAAAAAACAAGCTGGGATGAGGAGGGTGATGAGAAAGCCAGTGTCCTTTGCTCCCCCTCTTCAGCTGCAGGATTCCCTTTCGATATTTCTCAGTCCACCAACCTCTGGATAGCAGGTTCTTGTAACAGCTTAAGCCCAGCCTTGAGTGGAACAGCTGCATAAGGCAGCAAATAAACAGAACTAAATGGTATTCTGCATTTTCAGAGCGCCTTTCATCTAAGCAGTTCAAAAGAATCTTGGTACTTTGATTTTTTTTTTCAGAGAATAAAGAACCAAAATGCATTTGTTTTTCCCCTGCCCCGCCCCTCCTCCCTCCCCAGGAATGGAAACTTTCTAATAAGAACTCTCCCAGAAGATAAATCCAGGGACTCTGGGTATACATATGTATGCGGGGGCATGAAAGAGAAGAGTGAAAATTTGCTGAACTTCAAGATTTCCTTTATATATAAGATCTGCTGTAGTCACTCTCGTGCCAACTGGCTCGATTAAGACCTCACAGCTAACAATCCTTCAAAAGTTTCCCTCTTCTCAATTTCGCTAAACTTTTTAAGGCCCCCTACTTTGGATGGGGGGGAGGGAGGAAGAGCTGGGGGCAACCTCAGGCGCCATCAAAACTTAGCCGTGCAATTGCTGAACATCAGCTATGTATTTTCTTCCCATTTTGGGGCAGAAAATATATTAAAACGATCCTGCATTTTCCACAATAAAATGAACCAAGATTAAACACTGAAGAAAAACCCTAAACCCCAGCAGGATAAATTTTAAAACCCGCCCTGAGTCTTTGGAGAAGGGCGGTATAGAAATGTAAATAATAAATAAATAAATAAAAACCCTGTCTATCTATGCTCATGATACAGCCCCAGCCTTCCCACCACAAAATTTAAGTGGGAAGTGGGCTTTTAAAGATTACTATCCTTCATGACAACACTTTCATATACATCAGGGGTCGTAAAAGTGGTTTCTTTTTGTGTGTGTGCTCTGGATCCCGAGGGAGGGAAGCTAGCAATAATGATGTTGCCTAGTTTGGTAATGTAACATCTGCAAGAAAACAACTAAGCTCAAGGGAAGGGAAGGGAAGGGAAGGGCTATCCCTCCCATGCATCGTTTAATTAAAAATTGCCTCTGGTAAAGTCTCCAATCCTGCAGCAGGTCTACTGTACCTGGAGCAATGTCCCTCTTCTGAGTTTCTTTTCTACCTTTATAGTGTCCTATCTTAACTGGGATCACCATAAAAGTATACAAGAATGCAAGTGTGGCTAGGGACTTCCGGTGGCACCGTAGGTGTTGAAGACGGTCTTTTCAGACCGCCAGCCCCGTGATCACGTAGAGCCGTTCAGACAGCGAAAATCAGCTCTCTGGCAGCTTGGAAACCTTTCCCTCAGGTTAAGAGGGAAAGGTGAGAAATTGGGCGGAGGTAGAGCTCCCCAAAAGGAGGGTGAGAGCTCCCTGGAAAGCCCAACAGTGCTCCGGATTCGGGACATTTCTGCTTTTAAGCAGTACAAAACACCACGACCACCTCTGCTTCAATATGAAGATTCAATTTGATTAAAGCAGACAGAGCAATGACAGGAGCGCTGGCAATGGCAAGTACCAGACCTTAACTCTGTTCCCGGACTGTATTTAAGAAGAACAAAGGAAATGGCACCTCACTTAAAAGGGTGTGAAAGTGAAACTTAAGGAAGTCTTTGTTAACATTGTTGCACTCTCAGTCTTCTTTAAATTTGCCGTATTTAACATTTACATGAAGAGATTTTAAAGTGAAAAGTGGAAGGATTATAGAATTGATTTACCTAACCCAAATACAGAGTTTATGAAAAGATTTGAAGATTTTTTGAACTTATTGAGACGGTTATAAGGTATAAAATTAAAGTGAAAAATGGCTTCTAAGCAAACAAAGCTTGGTGTTATTAAGGAAGTTGGGACTTTGCCAGTTCAAATGCAAAAGCTACAAGAAGATTTGAAGGAATTTTTAAAAGTTCTTTTAGAAGAAGCTCTAGACTTTCAAACCTCTGTTATAGATCAAAAATTTACGGAGCTTGAAGAGGAAATATCTCAAATAAAAGACATTATTGAAACTAGGAATAAGGATATAAGGGAAGATGTGGTGGCAGTATTTCAAAGATTGTTTGATTACACGGTTCAATTGGATGGAAGAATGGAAGAAATTAATCAAGCTAATGTGAATTTGGAAAATAAAATAGAGGAGGTCCAGACAAAGATGAACAGGGCAGACAAAGAGTTGGTTTTTCTGCAATATAGATCGATGGAGTTTGCCCTGAGAGTGAGAAGTCTCAAAGAAAATAAGCGCGAGAATCTAAAAGATATTTTTGCAGATGCTTTTGCACATATATTTGGAGAACAACCAGCAGAATTTGTAACTCAAATCAAAAAAAATCATTGTGTTAATTCCTGAATTGCCAGACAGAGACAGCTACCAAGAGATGTTGTTATCTATTTTACAACTAGGAGGATTCGGAATGAAATTTTACAAGTATCTTATAAAAATAAAATTCAAATATCAGGACAAGAGATACTAGTGTTCAAAGAAATTCCTCCTAAAATGTTAAGATCTAGAAAGGAGTTTACTTTCTTGGTGGATGAACTTAGACATCGTCAGATGCAGTATATATGGGATGTTCCAGCTGGACTAACAATAAATTATAAAGGAAGAAAATATCGTCTTAACACAGTTTTTAAAGCAAGAGATTTTTATACTAATGTATTAAAGGCTGGAAGTCCACTACAGTTAGAAATTAAGATGGGAAGCAAAGTAGAGATTGGAAAAACGTGGGAGAAGGAAGTAAAGCACACACAATTTAAAGTTGGGATGGCAATTGCTGAAGAAGAAACACTGGAAAAAGTAGGGGATTTAAATGAGCAAAGATTGACCCGAATAGATATTAAACGAAAAGAACTAAGAGTAAAGAAGTAGCAATATCAAGCGAAAAGAGTTTCTTTTTATGGGAAAGGGTAAATCATAACTGAATTTTTTGAATATATTTAAAAAGTATCGTGTATGTGTTTAAATTGTGAAGAAGTATTTGTAGTAATGTTATTTGAATTGGGAATATAAGGTGTTGATAAAAATAGAATAAGGAATGGAATTAATAAAGTTTTATAAAATGTTTTGTAGATGATCTGGAATTTAAATGTAATGTTATTGGATTATATATGGTGGATTTGTTAAAAACTAAGTTATTCTGGATAAAAATTGATTAGGGGTTATATAAGGTGTTGATAAAAAATAGAATAAGAAATGGAATTAGTTAAGGAGTGTATGAAAAAAGGGGAAATTGGGCTAAATGTTAAATTTATATAAGTTAAAAATTTAAGAGGAAAACTTTGAAAAATGTCTTAGAGATGATATCTAGATTCTAAATACTGGCGTGTATGTATTTGAAACTATAACTTAAATGTTGAAGATCTGGTTGGGCTGATACTAGGTATTATTATATATGGTGGATATATAAATGTGGTGGATTATACAAAATATTTTGAAGAAGAAGATAATGTTTAAGGGCGTAAATTGATTTTAAATTAAATATTAGTAGCTAGATTACCGGCAGGTAATATTGGAAGATGGAACATTTGCCTATCATGGAAGACTGGACGCTAAAAGCAATAAATTTACTGGAGAAGGCAGGAATCTCAGCATATCAGAAAGACTATCCACAAGAAAGATGTATATTGGAAAGGAGAAGATGGATCGACTACTTTTAAAACAAATATTGGATTAAGAACTATCAAATAGCCTATGAATGAATAGAATGTACTGTATATTTTCTTTTTTCTTTCTTTTTTTTTCTTTTTCTTTACTATGGAGAAGGAGAGTTAAGGTTCTAGGGGATGGATGGGAGTCTATGGATAGTTTGTGTATTCTAGCTTATGACTGTTAGATCTTATACCCTGTATATTGCTCTGGGAAGTCTGGGGGGGGGGATTGGGTGAAGGGGGAGAGGGGAAAGGGTGACGGTTGGTGGGAGGAGGAGGGGATGTATGAGTAAAAAATTTTTGTAAAACTTTTTTAATTAAAAAAAAAAAAAGAATGGAAGTGTGGCTGTCCCATCACTCTCAGGATATTCCTGACTGCATCAGAAAAAAACTGCTTCTCCATAAAGGGAATTTACTCAACGTTGGATGGGCTTGAAAATCTTTCCAAACTTTTAGAAACTAAATTTTATACTCCCTGAGCAATTTATGCATAACTGATCTTCCTCTTTTTCAACACACCATGAATTCTTGAACACCGTCTTGTTCGTGCTCTTTGGAAGACAACTGACACCATGGATATGCGGAGATTTTTTTTTAATGATGTTAATGTTGTTGTTGTGTTACAGTGAATGCCCAACAATTGATGAATGCTGGCAATCCCAAATGGATCCTGAAATTCGATATATCTCTATTTCCTGTTGTCAGTATAAGACAATATCGGAGACATGAGACATCTTCATGTGAATGTTGCATCTCACCAGATTCTGGGCATTCATGGTTAGTCTTATTACCAGAGTTTTCATTGCTAAACAAGATGGTTGTTAAATGAGACATGCCCATTGTTTTTCACAGTTGTTAAGTGAATCACTGCAGTTGTTAAGTGACTCATGCACCCTCCTTTTCTGACTAAGTCGGTAAAATGACAGACCCAGATTGCTGGGGGCAATATACTGACACTTTAAACTGCTTAGAGAGGGTTGTAAACTATGAAGCAGTATATCAGTCTATTGCTAGAGTAATGACGGTGCACCATTAAAAGACTTGAAAACCAGGATAGGGACTAATCATGGTGGACTAGATCTATCCACACGTTTCCGAAGAGAGTCAACGCCAATTTGATGGCACATTGTCAATTCTTTGAAGATTGCCTTTTTTAAAGGCAGCTGCAGCTGCCACCAGTGTCCCATCTCATATCTCAAGCCTGTGATCAGCTGAGCAGATGTTCAGTATCCCAAGCACATGGGCGCCCCAAGATGCATCTATAAAAAGCAGTAGGAGCGCAGGATTATGTAAATCACTTTTATCTATATGGGTATGTAGTCTTTGCCCAGAAGACTCACACGCTGCATCCACATGCTTTAATTAGGTCAGTTAAAAACATGGCGGTTGCATTGGTACAACAGGCAAAGCCTGATTACAAACAAACAAAAACAAACATTTTATGTATAAGATTTAGCTTTATACTGGATTAGAGTGTGTGTTTTTTTCATGGCCAAACAGGCTGTGCAAATCTAGCATTCTCATTAAGTATTGTAAAAGTTGTACCTTGATGAAGGTATCTTTTCTTTTATGTACACTGAGAGCATATGCACTGAGACAAATTCCTTGTGTGTCCAATCACACTTGGCCAATAAAAAAAATTCTATTCTATTATTTATGGTCCAATATATGGAGCAAGCAAGGCCTGAAAATGAGTTAGTTCAGTAACAAGGTGAATTGTGTGGTGTGAATGACGTCAATGTGGACCCAATCTGCACTTTGTCCCTAGTTACAAAATGCGTAACAATTGTAACCTGGAACTTATTTATCTCCCTCTGTCCATTATTGAAAAAATGATTGGGGAGTAGCACAAGGTTTATTATTTATTCCGTTTACTTCTGACAACTACCTTGTGAAGTAAGCCGGGTCAACATCAACTGTGATGGCTACTCAGATGTCAATGAAGCTTAACCATGAATTGAAGAGCCGGGGGGGGCCAGGAGTGCAGTGGTTAGAATGCAGTACTGCAGGGCTACTTCTGCTGACTGCCGGCTGACTGCAACTTGCCAGTTTGAATCTCATCAGGCTCAAGGTTGATTCAGCCACCCATCCTTCCGAAGTGGGTAAAATGAGGACTCAGATTGTTGGGGGCAAAATGCTGACTCTGTATACCGCTTAGAGAGGATTGTAAAGCACTATGAAGCGGTATATAAGTTAAAGTGCTATTGCTATTTTCAATTACAGTGTCTAATTACATCATAAGAGCAATGAATATAGCTCAGGACCTCCCTGGTTTCATTTGTTGTTGTTGTTAGTTGCGAAGTCATGTCCGACCCATCGCGACCCATGGACAATGTTCCTCCAGGCTTTCCTGTCCTCTACCATCCTCTGGAGTCCATTTAAGCTCACGCCTACTGCTTCAGGGACTCTATCCAGCCACCTCGTTCTCTGCCGTCCCGTTCTTCTTTTGCCCTCAATCTTTCCCAGCATTAGGCTCTTCTCCAGTGAGTCCTTCCTTCTCATTAGATGGCCAAAGTATTTGAGTTTCATCTTCAGGATCTGGCCTTCTAAAGAGCAGTCAGGGTTGATCTCCTCTAGGACTGACCAGTTTGATCGCCTTGCAGTCCAAGGGACTCGCAGGAGTCTTCCCCAGCACCAGAGTTCAAAGGCCTCAATTCTTTGGCACTCAGCCTTCCTTATGGTCCAACTTTCAAAGCCATACATTGCAAATACATTGGTTTCATACCCTGACCCAAGTAATACAGGTGGTTCCCAATGTATAATTATTTGTTTCAAAGTTACAATGGCACTGAAAAAAGTACAACCAGTCCTCACACTTACAACCATTTCAGCAGCCCCGCGGCCACATGATCAGAATTCAGGCACTCGACAACAAGCATGTATTTAGGGCAGTTGCAGTGTCCCAGGATCACGTGATCACCATTTGTGACCTTCTCAGGAGGCTTTCAACAAGCAAAGTCAATAGGAGGAAACCAGGTTCACTTAATGACCATGTAATTCATTTAGTTTCAATGATTCACTTAATAACCATGGCCTAAAATCAGACACAACTCACTTAACAAACTGCCTTTTAACAACAGAAATTCTGGTCCCCGTTGTGGTCATTAGCTGAGGACTACCTGAACTAGAAGTCAGCTCTCTCAACTTCTTGGCAAATACATTAACAAAATGCAAGACTAAGCCAGCTTATAACACAATCACTGCCAAATCTCCAAGGAAACATATGTGTTTCATCACACAGCCATGAGTTTCTTCCTACGGCAGCGCTTCTCAACCTGTGGGTCGCGACCCTGTTGGGGGTCGAATGACGATTTGCCAGGGGTCGCCTAAGACCATCAGAAATATGGGAAATATACTTGCGAGTCGAAGAATCGCGAATTCGGCTTCAGGCGCGATGAATTAAAAAAGAGAGAAATCTTTGTTCTGATGTCTCCCTCTCAAGCCAGCTGCAATCACTCCCAATCGCTAGCCTAATCTGGTTTCAGGCGCGACAAACTTAATAGGGGAGGAGTCTCCGCTTTAATGTCTCTGTCCTCAAGGCAATCGCAAGCAGTTCAGATCGCTAGCCAATATGGCTTCAGGCACGATAAATTCAAAAAAAACAGTTTGCCGCTTTTTTTCCCCTTCTGCGGCTGCTGAGGCGCGCTGAGACCGCTGCCTAAAAAAAATAATTTTATGGTTGGGGTCGCCACATCGTGGGGAATTGTATTAAAGGGGTCGTAGCACTATAAAGGTTGAGAACCACTGTCCTACGGATACTTTTTCTCCTTTCGCTCAAGAACAGGCCGACAATCCCACCAAACATGCTGGTTAATGACGGCAATAAAATTAAGCACAAATCCCATCAAAAGGCTCCCAACTGTGACAATTCCCCCATTTGAAGGGCCTTGTGAGTTACCTGCAAAGCAGGGTAGCCGTCTCAGGTGAGGCCTATCCCAAGTGGGCCGTTGCAGGGTTACCTGTCTCATTAGTTTCTGTGCTGAATTGGAGAAAATTCTCCATTTACTGTTCCAGTTCATCAATCAGGACTAGTGGGGGGGGGGGGCGTGCAAAACCATGTCTTCCTACTAAAAAGTTTCTGCTCTCACATGCTACAGTTCAGATCGGCTCTTCCGACCTTCGCAAGAAAGAGTGAACACGTCTCTCCCTCCCCCTCCTCCCCCAGGAAGTCTTGGGACCCCACATACCACAACTGGAGTCTTATCGGCAAGCCACATCTGTTCCCCGTTACTGTAGCCAAAAAAAAAGAGAGAACAGGCTGGCTTTATCATTCAGATGCTCTGCCTGGTTTGCTCTAGAAATAGCAATGTCATCACACAGCCACTGCCTGCAGTTCCCCCCCCCTTCCCCCCCCCCCACCTCACCCTCTTTACACAGCATGGGGATAAGCAGGCAGTAAAAACAACAACAGATCATGTGTGCCTTTAAGTGTTTTTTCTCTCTCTCTTTCTCGCTTGGCATGAAACAAAACATAACAGAATGCAAGACCTACAATCAGCACCTGTGCAACCCCAGCCCCTGTGGCTTACAAAAATGCCAACTTTCCCATTTCTTTTGTTGTTTAGAGCAGTGGCCCCCAATCTTTTTTTGCATGAGGGACTGGCTTCGTGGAAGACAATTTTTCCATGTACTGGAGGAGGAAGGAGGATAATGCAACCTAAGTACGTTGCCTGCTGCTCACCTCCAGCTGCATGACCCAGTTCCTAACAGGCCATGGACCAGTACCAGTGGTGGGTTTCTACCGGTTCGCCCTGGTTCGAGCGAACTAGTAGCAGCAGTGGCAGGAGGCTCCACCCACCCGCCCGGACATCATCACAGATGCTTTGCGCATGTGCAGAAGCACCGCACGCGAGCGAAGCAAGCATGTGATGTGCTCGTGCGCGCTCACAGTTCCAAACCAGTAGCGAAGGTAAGTGAAACCTACTACTGACCAATATCAGTCCGCAGCCCGAGGGTTGGGGACCCTGGTTTAGAGGGTTAGGGAGATGGGGTCCTTGATGGGCAACCATAGGCAACCCCTGCCCCTAAAAACCCACAAAAGTATTCATTCCTCTAGCCATTACAAGCAGTAGGCATTCTATTTTGTTCCCAAACACCAGAAACAAAGAGGGGAAAAAATACTGTAAAACCAACTGCTGAATCATTTTTTCTACACAGGCGTGAGCGCGCGCACACACACACACACAAATATAGGGGCCCATCGTGACGACACTTTATTTGCAAGTCTCATTTGGGTGCCACTATTCAAATACATTTCCAGGCCCGGAGAACAAGGCGAAGGGTTTAGCTCAGCCAGAGCTAACTGAATCTGACAGCTATGGCAGTGACGCCTGCCAATCTTGATTGACTGGTTGGATATATTTAGCCCGGAGGGAAGGAAAGGAAGGAAGGGAGAAAATGTGGAAAGAGGGAAGGGAAGGCGGAGAGAGAGAGAGAGAGAGAGAGAGAGAGAGAGAGAAACGAGGAGGATACTCTGTTGTGCTTGCACTCTGTCTTTATGGATTGGGGCAATCTAATGTTGTTTCATAGATGTGTAAATATTCTGTCAGCGCACATATTTGATTTGCAAATTATCCTCAGAAAGAAAAGTTATCATTCCAGACAGATCCCTGCACTATATATTTACACTCAAAACCAATCCATTTGGGGTTTTGAGGGGGGGCTAATAAATTCAAACAAGCAAACAAATAAATATTTGGAGGGTTCAGCTATCTGTCAAGGACATTCTCTATGTAAAAAGGTCCCAGATTCCAATGGCCTCAGGATGGGCCTTCTGTAAGACTCCGATTACCCAAGTAATCCTGGCTCAGATGGTCAAAGTCGTAACTGGGTGGATGGTTAATGTCCTTTTTCGATTCTTACAAGATTATTGCCTATCAGCTTATCCCCTTTGGGTGTTCGTAGTGATGAAATCCTACCGGTTCGCACCGGTTTGCGTGAACCGATAGTAAAAAAAAAAAAAAGCTACCAGGAAATCCTGCTTTCTAGTGAATCTAAATAGTGCAGCACAGCTGTTCCCCTTGCTGTCCTACTTATATTGTTAAGCGTCCTTTTTCCATGCGAAGTGTGTGATTAGTGCGCACTGGGCATATGTATGTGCGGCGTACGTTTAGTCACACTGCGCATGTGCACGTAGCATGAGTTTGGCGCGCAATCTACATGTGTGTGTGTATGTGTGCATGTGCAGAGTGCATTTGGCACACACGAGACGCATGCGTGGGCAGCAAACCGGTAGCAAACCATGGAGAATTTAACTGGGTGTTCGTATTGTTTTTTCTAGGTAATTGGGTACAGTATATGTCAGGCACAAATAACTAGATTCACACTTGAATAATTGTCAGTTAGCTGTTTTATTGCTTAAGCCTATACACAGGAATCTTCTCAGATGGACAGTTTGCACCTAGGTGAGACTAGATAAGATTCAGTGGTATTCATGGGGGGTTGGATTTCACCAACCCCCCACAAACCCTCTGGAACAAGCTTCCACCAGGTATCCGCCAACTCCCTGATCTTCGGACCTTCCGACGTGAGCTGAAAACATTTCTGTTCCGTCGCGCAGGACTGGCCTAATGGGGTTTTAATAGTGGGGTTTTTATTGGTTTTAAGTGTTCAGCCAATTTTAAATTTTCCTTTTTAAACTGGTTTTAATTTTTGTATTAATTGTTTTACTTTGGCTATAAACCGCCCTGAGTCCTTTGGGAGAAGGGTGGTAGAGAAATTTAAACAATCAATCAATCAATCAATCAATCAATCAATAAATGTAGGGATTCTGGACTAAGTCCCCATTTGACTCTTCCCCCTGGCTCAGCCAGTTTCTCTCCTACAGTATATTCCTAAAGAAAACATGTTGCAACTACCCACATTTTGGTTATCTAAATATATTTATGGAGCCCTTGTAAAGACCAAAGGCATTATTAAAAATAAGGATGCTATAATTTGGAACTTTGTTTGGGTACCTTCCCATTTAATGAAATAATGTTTTTTTAAATAATAATAATAATAATAAGATGAGTAGAAATCTTAACAGGCACCAAGGAAGATGTTTGAATATTCCCATAAGCACCAGTTGTGTGTCATGATCAGGAGTAACAGTCTGTTTGCACAAAGAATGTTTTCCCTACTTCCAGAAATGTCTGAAACTCTTTAAAACTATTGATTCACTGACAAACCAGAGCCAACCCATCTCACTGATGCTTGAAAAAAACATCTTCCTAGTTTGATATTCAAAAAGCATCCACTGATACTTTTTTTTAATGAAAACTACTAGGGTAAGCATCGTTCACAAAATTCACCACATTTCATGGTGGAGGAGAGAAGGAAGCAATGTTGTGACAATTGGTGATGAATAGGGAAGAGGGAACAGATGAATGAAGCGTAAAATAAAAGTCCTTTGCTAGTATAATTTAGTACCTCGTTAACTCTCCGGAAAGCAGGTAAATTCTTTGCTCTCCCACACTTGTATTCTACCTCCAGCTTTGCTTAATCCTTGTTCCTTCTTCTCCCAATAATTCTAACCATCAGTTTCTCTTTTTCCCTACCATTCTTCCCATTGCTAGAGACCCTTGATTTACAGCCACAATTGAGCCCAACATTTCCATTGCTAACTACAGTTGTTAAGTGAGTTTTGCCCATTTTACTTCTTTCTTGCCACAATTGTTAAGTCAGTCACTGTTAAGCTGTTAAGGTCACATGCAAGAATCTGAACTACTGATGGTCAGGTCATATTAGCTTCCGATATGAATCAATGGCTGGACTTTCAAGGGGGGCTGGACTTAGATCTCTTTAGGGTGTGTAGAGACTCCAGATTTACACATTTGACTCCTCCCTCCAGCTCCACCTGGTCATCTCCTACAGTTAAGTCAATAACACGGTTGTAAGTGAATCTGACTTCCCCATTCACTTTTGTTGTGATCTGTCAGCAGCCTACGGAGCTGGCAATGGAGGTGGACAGCGATGAGGCTGAGGTGAGGCCAGGGCCATCGGGAAGTGAGGTGCAGACTCCAGAGCCTCCAGAGACTGACAGTAGTGAGGCAGAGGAACAGGAGGAGCCTGTTCCTAATGCACACATGAGAAGAGCTGCCAGAAGGGAAGAGCAGCTCAAGCAGAGAGGGCAACTCGGGAGTAGGGCCAAGAGATAATTGGCCCCTCCCATAAGGCTTAAAACAGACTAGCACCGGCGTTTGAGCTTTGCCAGAAAACAAGGTTGTAGCTGCGTCTTCTGCTTCATCTTCTGCTTCGTATACGTCTTTGCTTTTGTGGCTTCTGGACGTTTGCCAGGAAGGGCCTTTAGCAGTTTGCCTAATTGGACCAAGGTTTGCGAGATAACTGAGGAATTTGTGTTGGGAGGCATTTGTTTTACTTTGAGTTGAACGACGAGTAATTCCCAGCTGTTCGAATAAAGTTTGTTTGTTTTTCCTGGGTCACAACAACTTTGTTGAATGCTCCAACACTGGAAGTTTTTAAGAAGCGATTGGACAACCATTTGTCTGAAATGGTATAGGGCCATGATGGTGAACCTACAGCATGTCTTAACGCGCACATGCGAGCGCGCAAAGTTTCAGCATGCACATGTGCAAAGGTTGGGCACTTGGTGCCTAAAAGGTTGGCCATCACTGGTATAGGACTTCCTGCCTGAGGAGGAGGTTGGACTAGAAGACTTCCAAGGTCCCTCCCAACTCTGGTCACAAATGGCGAACACATGACCCCAGGACACTACAACCGTTATAAAAACGAACCAAGCATTCAAATTTTGATCATGTGACCAAGGGGATGCTGCAATGGTCATAAGAAGTGGTGGGTTTCAAAAAAATTTACTACCAGTTCTGCGGGTATGGCTTGGTGGGAGTGGCATGGCTTGGTGGGAGTGGCAGGGGAAGGATACTGCAAAATCTCTATTCCCTCCCCACTCCAGGGGAAGGTTACTGCAAAATCCCCATTTCCTTCCGATCAGCTGGGACTTGGGAGGCAGAGAATAGATGGGGACGGGGCCAGTCAGAGGTGGTATTTACCGGTTCTCCGAACTACTCAAACTTCCGCTACCGGTTCTCCAGAACTGGTCAGAACCTGCTGAAACCCACCTCTAGTCGTAAGCGTGAAAAATGTCCGTAAGTCACTTTTACCAGTGCCACTGTAACTTCAGATGGTCACTAAACAAACGGTAACTTCAAACGCAAGTTTAAAGCAAGTCGAGGGTTACCCGTACTGCAAACTTTTTCCCAGTACTGGTAACAAATTAAAACAAAAAGTATGATTTTAAAAAAGACAACATCTTAAAACATGGGTATGCACAAGCAGAAACGCAGGCACAGATTAGACCCCGAGACCCTTAATTTATCAATTAGACACCATCTGCAGATTGTGCTCCTTGAAATAATTGTCGAATCTGACAATGCACTGCTGCGTTCAGAAAGTTTCAGCCAGCTTTGCTTCCATTTAATTAAATTTCTGCACTTAACTTTGATTGCACTCAAAGTGCCGCAGCTTTCCCCAGATTGGGTTTCTTGGCCACCTGCTGTGTTCCATCTAGCCATGATTCCATAGATATGGCAAAAATTATGTTTCATTTTTTCCCCTCTCCCCAAGCAAACTAGCATGCCTTCTCCTACTTTGTAAAAAAGAAAAGAAAAAGAAAAAAGGCTGCAGTATAGAGCAGCAACTGCAAGTTCATTTTGTCGTTCACTGAAGATTTCTGCTTCGGTCCCCAACAGATTATGTTGCCTGCAATTTGGCAGTTCGAATCTCACCAGGCTCAAGGTTGACTCAGCCTTCCATCCTTCCAAGGTTGGTAAAATGAAGAGCCAGACTGTTGGGGACAATATGCTGACTCTGTAAACTGCTTAGAGAGGGCTAGAGTGAAGTGGTATATAAGTCTATTATGATCCAGCAGCCTGTGATTAACTCATTGCAAATCTCTGATAATAACCAATCATGTCCCCTTGAATTTTGAAGCCCCAGGAGGAGAATCAAGAAAAGGAGATTGATCTCCTCGGTGGCACAATGGTTAGACTGCAGTATTGCAGACTACTTCTGCTGGCTGCTGGCTGCCTGCAATTTAGCAGTTCAAATCCCACCTGCCTTCCATCATTCTGAGATGGGTAAAATGAGGGCCCAGATTGTTGGGGGCAAGAGGCTGACCTGCTGAAACCCACCTCTGGTCGTAAGCGTGAAAAATGTCCGTAAGTCACTTTTATCAGTGCCTCTGTAACTTCAAATGGTCACTAAACAAACGGTAACTGCTTAGAGAGGGCTGTAAAAGCACTGTGAAGTGGTATATAAATCAAAGTGCTATTGCTTTTGCTATCTACCCCAAAGCTGATAAAAGGATGATTTAGAAATATCACAAATGATGGCATTCTTTACCAAAATATATGGAGATAGCCACCAAGTTAAATGAGGTGGACATCTACGGCCCTTTTACAACCTATGGACTTCAACTCCCAGAATTCTGGCTCAGGAATTCTGGGAGTTGAAGTCCACAGATCGTAAAGGGCCCACAGTTACCCACCTGTTTTAGAAGAAGACTACAAATGTCTTCTAACCTTCACAACCTAATATTATCTCTTTAATTAAACAGTATCCCTTAAATCCCATCAGGAGGAAGACTGTAGAGGTACCACAACTGAGCCAAAATTTCTGTTGCTAAGCAAGAGAGATGTTAAGTGGACTTTGCCCCATTTTATGACCTTCCTTGCCACAGTTGTTAAGTGTATCACTGCAGTTGTTTATTATTATGTGGTTGCCTAGGGAACCTGGCTTCCCCAATGACTTCGCTTGTCAGAAGGTCACAAAAGGTGATCACATGATCCTGGGACGTTGCAATCACCATAAATATGAACCAGTTTGCCAAGAATCCAAATTTTGATCACATGACCATGGGGATGCTACAATGGATGTAAGTGTGAAAAATGGTCATAAGTCACTTTTTTCAGTGCCATTATAACTTTAATTATATTAAAGGAATGGTTGGAAGTCAAAGACTACATATATTTATTTATACTTCCATAACACATATTGTCAAGGCTTACTAGGTGGACTAGATAGGAAAAACGACCCTACGAGCTAATGCTACTTTATTGTAAATCTATATTAACGGAATCTTGCAAATCTGAAAATAGCAACAGGAATAGCACTTAGACTTATATACCACTTTATAGCGCTTTACAGCCCTCTTTAAGCAGTTTGCTGAGCCAGCCTATTGCCCCCAACAATCTGGGTCCTCATTTTACCAGCCTCGGAAGGATGGAAGGCTGAGTCAACCTTGAGCTGGTCAGGACTGAACTCTTGGCAGTGGGCAGAGTTAGCCTGCAATACTGCATTCTAACCATTCTCCCACCATTTCTTTTACAATCTAAGAAACTCAGGTGGGTCTCTTTTGATCCTCATGCCCCATCCGCATTACTGCTGCAGACTCAGCTGCCTTTTATCCTATCGTTCCCTTGGTTGTACCCTGTTTCCCCAAAAATAAGACATCCCCTGATAAGCCCTCCGCGACAAAGCCCAATCGCGCTTTTGAGCGCATGCACTAATATAAGCCCTCCCCGACAATATTTAAATGTATGCGCAGCCGGTCCCCGCCATTTCCTCTGGTTAGGGTTAGTGAGACAGAATTAGAAATCAGGCAAGACAGCAAGAGGAGCCCCATCTTGCTCCACGTGCCCCAAAATAATAAGACCTCCCCAAAAATAAGGCCAAGCGCTTATTTCGGGGTTCCAAAAAATATAATCTTATTTTCGGGGAAACACGGTATCTCTTCGCCCTGTTTTTCTCACATACCATTGCACACATACATACAATTTATACGGCCATATAACCACAATGCAAAGGAGCATAAAAGGCATTGAAAAGATATCTGTTTTTATTTCCCCCACTCCTTAAAGTACACTCTTTAAAGTAAAGTGCAGAAGAGAGAGACCAAACATTGCCCAGATGCTGCTGAATATAATTCCCCAAATCCCACAGCACTAGCAAGTCAGAATACGAGTGGAAGCTAAGCTTCCAACATCTGGAGGGCTCCAGATTCCCCATCCCAGCAGATGATATGGCTCCATTCCAAGGCAGAAGAATCTGACGATTTAATGTGGAATTTATAGGTTTCTATCTGTAATTCAATTTACAAAGCTGGGTTCGTGCTGAAGGTGAAACAAATGCGGTCACTAATTTTTGAATTCTCTTTCTATCATCAGCATTCACAGGATAACAATTCTTCTAGGACACCCAAGGCAATGAAGGTATGTGGACCAGTAAACCAGGCTGACTTTGTCTGCAAGCTTCCCTAAAAAAGACAAGGTTTGCCCTGAAGCAAATGTATCGTTGCCATTTTTTGCTGTACCGTTTCTTAAAGAATAAAAAGCATACATTTTTGCCATGGTGATGAATATTTATGGGATTTTGCCAGTCTATTATAACGTAAAAGATGACCAAATGCTGCTTATTTCTTTTACTGTTAAGTTTTGTAGTGTTCTGTCTCCTTCCCCACTTCAGACCCACGAGCTGGCCTTCAGCCAGTGGATTCACGGCTCTTATCAGTCCTGGCAGAGAAATCGCAGTTGCCTGCCAAAGTTCAAACAAATGACTCACATAGCAAGACTTTCAGCTCTTTTTGAAACGGTTCAGCTAAACTTTGCTTCCCGTGGAGTGAGAGCAGTCCCAAAGCTCCTTATATATCCTGTGGGGCGGGGCTCCTGCCCCACCCTTCCTTTTGATGATGACGCCTCTCTAATCTTCTGAAGTGCGGGTCAGGCCAAGCTTGATTATTATTATCAGCTGGGTCTGAAGGCGTAGCCTGGGGAAGGGAGGAATCAGGGGATGACGGCCTCATTACGTCCTCCGACTGGTCTGGTTCTGGCTCCTGGAGCCGAGCCAAAGGAATCGGTGCTCCTGAGGTAAGCCTTACCGGCCCTTCCCCCTCACACTCTCTGAGTCACTTTCAGGCATGGGGCCAGGTTCGGGGGCTGTTGGTGCAAGCGTTTTGCACAAGTCACAGTAGGTTTTAGCAAAATTTCTTAAAATAAATGCGTGCAAAATGACCAAATCTGGTCATTGTCTTCTGTACAAGATGCATATACCGACAGTCCTCAACTTACAACCATATGTTTAGTGACCGTTCATAGTTACGACAGCAGTGAAAAAAGTGACGTACAACCAGATCACGCATTTACAACTGACAAGCACCCTCATGGGCACCTGATGAAAATTTGGGTGCTTGGCAAACCAGCATGTATTTACAACCGTTGCAACAACACTGACCGTGAATTCTAGTCCTGCCTTAGGAACTGTTGTAAGTTGAGGCCTTACCTTTGGAACCTATAGTACCAAAACCAAATAGGAAATTAGATTTTGAGCTGATAACGCAGCAAGTTAGTAAGGTGGTTAAATTCAGTTGTTAGTCGGGGCTTCATGCAGACAAGAGATCAGATATGTGGCCACAAATATTTATCAACACTTCATCTTTATTAAAGTTTATTGACAAATTCCACTAGGGATGGGATTTAAAGAAAACTCTGCACTTGCTGCTCCGTAAGGGGCTATCACCAAAATGCCTGTTGGGTTACACAGAGCTCCTGCAGTTTTTCCAAAAGCTGGATATTCCCCGGCCATCTGTTTACTGTTTAATTCAGATTGTTATTTTTATACTATCTTGTTTTGTGAGCCACCCAGGGTCAGGCTAAAGCCACTCATTAGCTAAACTGCACAAATAAATAGATAAATAAATAAGACAACAGTTTGAGACCTATCTAAATAAGGATTTACAGCCAGCGTTGGGAAGGTCATTTAAAATATCTTGAAAAAGTTGTAACAAATCTGAAGGAAATAGGCCTGATATACCCAAAAAGTGCCAAAATAAATCACATATCTAGCATATGTAATTGGGAAATAAAAATAAAGTATGACTGAAAAAAGAATAATACCTTAAGTTTTATCCATGTGGGCTAGGAATTCAACCTATTTACAGGCATTTAAAAAATGAAGGCAGTCATCCAGGGATACCGAGGGCTATTTAGCCTTTATAACCCTACAGGTTTTCTATCCATCACAAACCTGCAAAACAAAATATACTTGCAGGTTTCCTATTTTGTTATAGAGGAGGCTCAGAATGCTGGAAAACAGCTCACAACCAAAAATGAAGTCATGACAAGAGACTGAACAAGTACAGGGAATCCTCGACTTACAACCATTTTTTATTTATTTATTTATTTACATTTATATCCCGCCCTTCTCCGAAGACTCAGGGCGGCTTACAGTGTGTAAGGCAATAGTCTCATTCTATTTGTATATTTACAAAGTCAACTTATTGCCCCCCCAACAATCTGGGTCCTCATTTTACCTACCTTATAAAGCAGTGGTTCCCAACCAGTGTGCCGCGGCACTAAGGGGTGCCGTGAGATCTTTTGAGGGTGCCGGGAACTTTTGAGCTACGGAGATTTTAAATATCTATTTCCTTATAAGGGTGCCGGGAACTTTTGAAAGGCTTTCCAAGGGTGCCTCAAACAAGAAAAGGTTGTGCCTCAAACAAGAAAAGGTTGGGAACCACTGTTATAAAGGATGGAAGGCTGAGTCAACCTTGGGCCTGGTGGGATTCGAGCCTGCAGTAATTGCAGGCTGCTGTGTTTTAATAACAGGCTATCTTACAGCCTGAGCCACCACGGCCCCGTGCCAAAGTGACAACGGCACTGAAAAATTGACTTAGGGCTATTTTTCACACTTACAACTGTTGCTGCATCCCCATGGTCATATGATGAAAATTCAGCCGCTTGGCAACTGGTTCATACTTAGGATGGTTGCAGTGTCCCTGGGTCATGTGATCCTCTTTTGTGACCTTCCTACAAGCAAGGTCAACGGGGAAGCTAGATTCGATTAAACAACCGTGTTACTAACTTAACAACTGCAGTGATTCACTTAACAACTGTTAACCGTTATATTTTATGTGCAGCCAAGATAACACAGCAAGAGATTGTAGTAAAACACAAACAAAAACACACAGGATGAGAGCCAATTAAATCAAGATGCCATCTTAGCACCAGATTTCCAGCTTTTGAGCATCCTTAGTCTGTGATGAAAAGCACAACCTCTTTAAGCAATAGGTCCGTGATGGCGAACCGGTGGCACGCAGAGCCCTCTCTGGGGGCACGCAAGCCGTCGCCCCAGTTCAGCTCTGCCGCGCATGCGCGAATGCTTCTCACTGGTCAGCTGGTCTCTGCCACACATGTGTAGTGGAGGCACTTGCGCATGTGTGGGGGGCCACATGTGCAAGCATGAGGGGTGGGGCTGCGCGTGCATGCGCGCAGTGGGCCGCGGCTGCCCTTGTGAGGGGGGGGCGTGCGCACTGCATTCTGGGAGTTCTGCGCACACTTTGGACACTTGGTCCGGAAAAGGTTAGCCATCCTGCAATAGGTGTTCTAGTGTCATACCTGGCCCAGATGGATGGCCCTGCTGCCAAGATCAGAGAAGAGTAGTATTCTTACAAGAGAACTACCAAAGACAGCCTTGACTTTTCATCCTACCCAGGATTAACTCTTAGTATGAAACAGGAGGTCAAATTCACTCATCTCTACAATCTAAAAATTTTCCCTTTTTTATGGTGAGAATTAAAATAAACCAGCTTTTAAGAAGGGAGGGAAGAGGCGTGGATGTTGCCTGCAAGAATATGCTTCTTATCCACATGACTCAACATTTAAAATGTTTTTTTAAAAATATAAATTTACCCAAGAAGCAGGAGCACAAATTATATATGGTGGGAGCTTTATGCTACAACTTTATATTTCCATTCAATAAATTCAAATTCTCAATCTCCAGGAAATTCAAAATTTGAGAGTTGCCCTTAGTTGCCCTAAGCCAGGGGTTTGCAAACTTGGTTCTTTTAAGACTTGTGGACTTCAACTCCCAGAGTTCCTCAGTCAGCTTTACTGGCTGAGGAATTCTGGGAGTTGAAGTCCATAAGTCTTAAAAGAGCCAGGTTTGCAGACCCTTGCCCTAAGCCATCCTCTCCTTCACTCTACTTTTGAATTGTAGGAATGACCTGTTAGCATCAGCTCTTAACCTCCTGCTAAATGTAGGAATTCAAAGAATATACTCAGCAGTTGTTGTTTCTGTTTATCAATTAATTGAATACACACATTAAAGGTGAGCCCAGCCAGCGAGGTGGGGCATGTGTGTGACCTCCAGGTGCTGCTGTAATTCAATCATCAAGCATACTTTTTAACGTGGGGTCCTTGTGCCCTCTCAACTTGATTTTCCTGCAGACATTTCATTAGATAAATAGTATCTACATACCATTCAAGAGAGACAATCAAAAAATTAAAAAAGAAAAAAAAATAGACCAAAAGAACACCCAGCAAACAACACCCAGATAAGCAGAGATTAACACCAAAATTAACACTGCCATGCCATAAACAACACCCCAATCAAAGAACTACTAATTTGGATAAACAATCAAACAGCAAACAGCCTAATCAAGGAACCTCCAAGAATAGTCACACCAACGCTATCGGGATCAGCCATTGGTATATGGCCTCACTCTCACTCCATTCTCTCTAATAATAATAATATCGATGATGATGATGATGATGATGATGATTATTATTATTATTATTATTATTATTATTATTTAATTTTTATACCGCCCTTCTCCCGAAGGACTCAGGGTGGTTCACAGCCAGATAAAAACAACAATGAATGGATACAATACAAGTAAAACAATAATTAAAAAACTTATTCAAATTGGCCCCAATTTAAAATACTTTTTTTTAAAAAAAAAAATTACATTTATATCCCGCCCTTCTCCGAAGACTCAGGGCGGCTTACAGTGTATAAGGCAATAGTCTCATTCTATTTGTATATTTACAAAGTCAACTTATTGCCCCCCCAACAATCTGGGTCCTCATTTTACCTACCTTATAAAGGATGGAAGGCTGAGTCAACCTCGGGCCGGGCTTGAACCTGCAGTAATTGCAGGCTGCTGTGTTCTAATAACAGGCTTCTTACCAGCCTGAGCTATCACGGCTCTAAAACCATAAAACCATTTAAAATTTAAAACCCAATAATAAAATTCTAAAAAATTCTATGCCAGTCCTGTGCGAAAAAATAGGTACGTCTTCAGCTCGCGGCGGAAGGTCCGAAGGTCAGGAAGTTGTCAAAGTCCTGGGGGAAGCTCGTTCCATAGGGTAGGAGCCCCCACAGAGAAGGCCCTTCCCCTGGGGGCCGCCAGCCGACATTGTTTGCCTGACGGCACCCTGAGGAGTCCCTCCCTGTGAGAGCGCACGGGTCGGTGGGAGGCAAACGGTGGCAGTAGGCAGTCCCGTAAGTAACCCGGTCCTAAGCCATCTAACACTGATGATGTTACCTAGTTTGGTTATGAAATGTCTGCAAGTTCAACCCTGAGCTACGAATATTCTCTTCTGTGGGTATATTTTTTTTAGTTTTCTTGGGAATTTTGAGTCAGCATTATTTGAAGGCTACCAATTCCTCTTTGGTGGTCTTTCTGAAGAACCTCTTTCCTCAAAACCGGTAACTATTTTGCCACCAGAATATCAGTTCTAGCAAGCAGATATTCTCCATTAAAAGACAATATATAGTGAAAGACTGAGTAGCATCTGTTTGTAAGTGTGAATGAAAATAAATTGAATGCACAACCCATCTCACGCCTCCCCTCAGAAAAATATATTTAATCTTTCCACCTGCCCTAAAACTGCATCTCAGTCCCACGTTTTTCAGGCCTATGCTTTAAAAAAAAACACCTCACAATATAAATGTGAATTACGCATTTTTGTGATGGGGCCTCCTCAGATGCCGCTTTGAGGAAGGTGGCACTAGCAATAATGACCCCTTTGTGCTACTCCACACAGCTGCTGCCATCTGCAGCCATCACCACAAAGTCCAAATTTAATCTGACAAGCTCTTATGCCTTGTCTTCCACAGCAATCTGCTTTTATTGTTATACCAGGAAGAGGTTTACAGGAAGGAACATTCATTTAGCAGAGCGAAAAGAAGAAGATTAGGAAGTCAGAATGAACTAGGACTACTTCATTTATTTACATTGATGAGTGAAATTTTTGGTCATTGATAGAACACCTAGTTGCATGACAAAAAACCCGAATTAAAAGCTTGGCATCTTTAGGAGGGAAAGGATCGCCCTTCAAAAATCTGGTGTGACACAAATTAGGGTAGCACAAATCAATCAACATATAACAGTCAACATAAAAAGACTTCTATAATATTGCTGACCTAATGCTCAAGTGAAATGATCAAGATCCCCTAGGACAAGTGATGGCTAACCTTTTTGTCATCGCGTGCTGAAAGTGCGCGACATCACCCCCGCAGTCCGTTTTTGGTCCCAGGAGGCTGCAGGGAGGCCTGCTAGGCGCAAAACAAGCTATGGGAGGACTGCCCTCTGCGCCCCTCACCCCTGCACATGCGCATCTCCTCCCACGCATGCATGGCAGAGACCCAAAAATCAGCTGGCCAGCAGGAGGTGCACATGCATAAGGGGTATAGCTGCGCTGGGCGACGCCTCACGTGCCTGCAGAGAGGGCTACGTGTGCCACCTGTGGTACGCATGCCATAGGTTTGCCATCATGGCCCTAGGTTGTAAAATTTGGGGATTCCCTAATGTAAAAAGTACCCAGTTAGTGGCAGGACCTAACCAACTGTGGGTAATTTTGAAAAGCTAAACCAGATTAGACTTGACAAGTCTGAATTTGTCTGAAATGGTGTAGGGTTTCCTGCCTGGGCAGGGGGTTGGACTAGAAGACCTCTAAGATCCCTTCCAACTCTGTTATTATTAGTATTATTAGTATTTGAATGATAGACCACTAGAAGACTGAGGAATCTGAAAATATATGCCAGATAAAAAGTGGCAAACATTTCTCTATTGTTCCTTAGAAAATTACACTAATATCTCTAAGGAAGACATCAGGAGTTGAGCTACACTCAAACACTGAGTTGAGACTTGAGTTTTAATAATGAGTTCAAAAAATATGACTTAATGAAAAAGGGGCCAGATAACAAATGCAATTTTGGTCACCATGATATTAAAAAGATGTTGAGACTCTAGAAAGAGTGCAGAGAAGAGCAACAAAGATGATTAGGGGACTGGAGGCTAAAACATATGAAGAGTGGTTACAGGAATTGGGTAGGTCTAGTTTAATGTAAAACAGGACTAGGGGAAACATGATAGCAATGTTCCAATATCTCAGGGGCTGCCACAAAAAAGAGGGAGTCAATCTATTCTCCAAAGCATCTGAAGGCAGGACAAGAAGCAACCGGAAGAAACTTAAGTAAAAAACCAACCTAGAACCAAGAAAAAATTTCCTGACAGTTAGAACCATTAATCAGTGGAATGATTTGCCTCCATAGGTTGCAGGTGCTCCAATGCTGGAGGATGTTAAGAAGAGTGATACAGTCTACAAACTAAAGAAATGCATTGGGAACTAAAGCTGTCAACTCAATAGTTGAGCTGTTGATTCAATAGTCAAACTCAGTACTGTAACAAAATTACTACCGTGTTTCCCCGGATATAAGACCCTGTCTTTTTTTTTTTTTTTTTTTGAACCCCGAAATAAGCGCTTGGCCTTATTTTCGGGGAGGTCTTATTATTTTGGGGCGCCAGGAGCAAGACCGGAATCCTCTTGCCATCTTACCTTATTTCCAGCTCCGTCTCCCTAACCCTAACCATAGGAAATGGCGGGGACCGGCTGCGCATGTGTTTAATTATTTTTGGGGAGGGCTTATTTTTGGGGAGGGCTTATTTTCAGAGAAGGGCTTATTTTCAAGGGTAGGGCCTATTTTCAGGGAAACACAGTAGTTGCTAACCAGTTTTGCAGAGGCATAATGGAAAATGATTAAGTATATGATTAATATGATTATTAAGTAAATGATTAAGGATATCATTTCCTTAAGCAAACTAGGGTACAGTATTATTAATTTAAATGCAAATGTAAAGGAAATAAAATTAACTTAGTTTTATACTTAGTGCATGGCCTTTGCGCATCATTTAAAGGTCAAGTGCAGCTTTGAGGTGGAAAGATGTTATGTACTCCCACACTATTTTTTGAACCATATTTTATGGAATAAATCACTACTGACTATGTTCATGCACTAAGCCAGAACAACCAAATACATTAAAACTTAGTGCAGTGTGTGAACTCCATTGTTATGGTTTTTTTAATGTTTTCATAATCCTTAACAATGAAAATGTCCTGGTGAGGTTGCTTTCAAAAAAGCAATCTCAGCTCCTTTATACAGTCTATATAAAACATTGTTCCACTTAGTCTTTGGAAATAAACTTTCTCTAAAAAAATAATAATAATCAGTCCTTGTCTTCAGCATTTATCTGGGACACAGAACAAGCTTCAGTTGAAAAAAAAATGACTTAACCTCTTTAACTCAGGTAGTCCTCGACTTACGACCACATTTGGGACCAGAATTTCCATTGCTAAGCAAGGTGGTTGTTAACAGAGTTTTTCCCACAGTTGTTAAGTGATTCTCTGCAATTGTTAAATGTATCGTGTGGTTGTTAAGTGAATCCCATTGACTCTGCCTGTTGGAAGCTGGTTGGGAAGGTCGCAAATGGATTTCATGTGACCTCAGGTGCTGCAACCGTCGTAAACACAGGCACTCAAATTCTGATCAGGTGGCCAAAACTAAATCTTATATAATCTGATTAATAATAATAGTGACAGTAAAATCTAAAAGGAGCTGATCCAGATCTCCTTTAGCTATGAAAAATCTTCCAATGAATTAACATTTACTGTAGTTTTTTTTTTTTCATTTATTACACCAATGTTTTTAATAGTTGATATTCAACCGTGATATCTTGTCTTTCGTAGAATCGGGGAGGTGGGGAAGGAACATTCTAAAGTCAAATAATTAACAATAAAGAAGACTAAGTAGTAGTTTAAACTGCTTTTTTATGCCTGTTATTTCTCAGGGCATGCCCCTTCTATGCATACAAACCTTTGCCAAGTGAAAATAACACTTTATGCATCCTGCGTGTGAGCTCTAATCCACTACAATTAATCTGCCAGTTTTTTAAAGAAGCCATAAGTTTCTCCTTTGTAAATTGACTGTAATATCTTTTCATTTTTATTACCTGAACAATCATGGTGCTTTAATTAAATACTGCTCCTTTTAAACAGCAATCTCTTCGGCCATCAGAAACTTCCTAGACCAATGTTTCTCAACCATCAGCAACTTTAAGCAAGGAGGACTTCAACTCCCAGGATTCTCGAGCCAGCCAGAATTCTGGGAGTTGAAGTCTTGATAGCTTAAAAGTTGCTGACACTGTCCTAGACTTGCCGCCAATGGTTTTTATGACTGGAAAAGGTAATGTGACGCCATTTTGAATCCTTGGGTGATGAGGAACCATGCAACCTATAAACCACAATGGAATGTCAACAGTTGGAATGTGGTTTATAGAAATGCAATATTCTACATTGTCTATCTCTGTTTTAGGCCAAATAAAACATTTCAAACACGCCCCTATACATGCTCTGAGGTAATATATGGTTTCCTTTAAAGGAAAAAGCTGCCTGTTTCAAGTGGTCTATGAACGGATAGGGAGAGTAGAAATGTAAATAAATACCTAAAACTGTATTAATGATGGCTAACGTCCACTCTTTATTAAAAAGGACAGGGAGCCCCAAATTAAATGAAGTTCCAGAAACCCATTAATTGTTAGAATACTTCTTCACTTGAGTTGATCTAGTAAGAGTTAAATTTAATGTAAATGTAAGTTATTGAAGTCTGAATGGCCAATTCTGCCTTGGGGAGGGGGGAAGGAAGGAAGGAGAGGAGAGGAAGGGAGGGTTAGGGTTGCTCCAGTTGCTTCCGGGTTTTTCTCACCCAAAAGGAAGTTCAAGTCCTTGCCCATCACTCGCACCAATCGGGTACCCTCCGGAACAGAAGATACCTCCCCAGTCTTCTCAGCACAGCTGCAGGGCAACTCGGCCTTGACTCTCTGGAAAGAATGTTATTTTGACTACATATCATCTTCACTCCATACAATCCCCCCTCCCATTTTCCCACAGTAGAATTTGTGGCAGGCCTGAAGGCTCACAGGTAAAAGATGGCTTCCAGGTCTGACACAGCATTTGCTGGCTGGGTGGCCGGCTGCACCGCCAGCTGCTCCTTGCCATGAGGGGCAAGGAAGCGGCGGTGGTTCTCACGCTGCCGCTTCCAGACGGGATGCTGGAGCAGCCAGGAGGAAAAGGAGCTGCCATCAGGGAGGCGAGCTGCCCCAGGAGAGCGCAACTACTCATGCACCAAGAGATAAGAGGTGCTCTGGCCAGGAAGCAGCCGGGAAGGGGGGGGGATGTGCTGACTTGTTTTGGGGGGGGCACTTCATCCCAGCCAGAGTTGAGGCAAAGCTCTTCCCCCAACCTGAACCCCAGGAACGCCAACGCCCCTTCCCTCCAAGGCCTGAAGGGGCTCTGGATTTCCAGCGGAGGGAGGAGGCATTCCCCGCCCAAATTCCTCTCCCTGTCTGGGGCTGCAGAACCGGGTCGTCGGTGGGGATGTCCCGCCACCCCGACGGGGACCAGGGTGGTGGGCAGGGGGACGGGCAGGGAGGCGCGAGGGCCCCTGAAAAGCCAGGCAGAGCTGGTGCATGTGCAGCTGGTCTTCGCGTGAGCATACCTGCCAGAAACCGAAAGATCATCTGCTCTTCTGGTTTCTGGCACATGGGCACATTTGGGCGCACGCACACGAGGGTTTGGGAGGCCTGCAGAGTTGTTCCTGGGGGCTGGGGAGGGCAAAAATGCCCCCATTTTTGCAAAAAATGGCACATACGGGGATATTTTTGCCCTCCCCTAGCCCCCAGGAGTACTCTGAAGGCCTCCCAAACCCTCTGCGTGCACCGTTTTTGTGAAAAACGGAGCGTGCAGAGGGTTTAGGAGGCCTGCAGAGTACTCCTGTGGGATGGGGAGGGCAAAAACCTTTCTTTTTTTTTTACTTACCTCTTCAAAATCTCGGTGCATCTCATACACCGGTGCGTTTTATAGTCCGAAAAATACGGAATATTTCCAAATATTAGGGGACAAGAACCCCAACGTCTGATAAAGCACCATTTTTTTAAGGCCTGTGATGGAAGGAAGAAGGACCTGTTCTATTGAGAAGGAAATTGGCAAGGAAGGGACCCAGTTGAGAAGAAACGAGGCCCTCCTCAAGCGTTCACAGTGGAGGAAGCTGCACGGAGAGCAAATGGCTTCCCATGGCTCTTTCAGCCATCAACGATGGCTCCCCTTCATCTTCAAAAACGAAGGTGCAGCTCTTCAACAGATGCCCTCCTCCCTTTACGCTTCTCCTCTGAAGAATAAATCTGCCCACCCCCACTGTGTCAGCCAATTAGTTTAGAGATGTAGGGAATAAATATTTAAGAGGACCCCTTTCTTCTGAAGCCACAGGCCACCTGAATCCGCCTTTCTCTCCTCCTGCTTTCCTGATGGAAGCTCCAACTGGCTCCAGGCAAGGCTTAAACAGTTGTGCAAGATCAATAGGATCGGAAGCCCAACCAAGTAAAACCCCTACCTCGCCCTGCTGTTTCTTATAAACTGGAACAGCGAGACACAGAAGAGGAGGAAGGAGAAGAAAGGAACCTTTTTTTTCCACTTCTTCTGCTGAGTCTTTAAAAAATAATCTGCGGTTCTGTGTTATTTCTTTTCTCATCCTCTTTGTCCCAAACCTCGCTTTAGCAAAACACCCATATAAGAATGGCTAAGGTCACAGCTAGCTTGAGCCTAGAATTGCCTCTTCCCATTCTTAATAGAGCCGGCTGCTCCATACCTTGCAGCCACGTCCTAATCTTACTCACAGTTATTGCTCTCAATGGTATTTAACATAATAGCGTTGACCACGATGAGCTTATTGGAAATTAACGTGAAGATAGCTGGTACTTCAGTAAGATCTCTGCAGCAATTCACCATTAATTACTGCACCGTTATTTTTAAGTGTTCGCCATAAACCAGACTGCTGCTACATTTGCATTCATAAAGGCAGGGAGGGAGGGGGGAGAAAAAGACGTAGGGAGGTAAATGAGAAATAAATTAGAACAGAAGCTAAGTGCCGCTTCCAACTTTAATATTCCCCAATTAGTTTATCATCTGAAGGTAAAATGTTTAACCCCGGGTCACGATCTTCTTCTGATCCCAGCCTTTACAGGGGAATATATTTCCTCTAATTTCTTGACATTTTCATTTAGAAGGCAAAAACACCGAGATGGATAAAAATAAGACCTCCCAGAACGGGCGAGGCTGATCCTACCTTTCTGCAACCTAGGCAGAGTTTCAGTGCCGTGCGCCCCACCACCCTCCCACTACTTCTCAGGAATTGCCACCGACAGCAACAACTAGCAATTATTTATGTTAAGGCTTGATGTGTTAACAGATCTGAATTTGCCTCCACCTTGCAGACTCCCTTCTAAGCTGAAGGAAGATTTATTATTTATTTATTTTTATGCTGGTTGACAGCCAGCATGGCCTACATGTAGTCCTCAACTTATGACCACAATTGGGATTAACATTGCTATGCAAGGTAGTTGTTAAATGAATCACGCCTGATTTTATGATTATAAACAACCAGGGTAGTTAAGCAAATCACCACAGTGGTTTAAACCAGGGGTCTCCAACCTTGGTCCCTTTAAGACTTGTGGACTTAAACTGAGTTGAAGTTGAAGTTGAAGTTGAAGTTCACAAGTCTTAAAGGGACCAAAGTTGGAGACCCCTGGTTTAAACGAACCACGTAGCTGTTACGTAAATTCAGCTTCCCTCATTGGTTTTGCATGTCAGAAGACAGCTGGGAAGGTCACAAATGATGATCACGTGACCCCAGGATTCTGCAATCATCAAAACTGCATGCTGTTTGCCAAGTATCTGAATTTAGATCCTGTCACCATAGGGATGCTGCAGCGGTTGTAAGTGTGAGGACTGGTCGTCACTTTTTTTTAATGGTGTTGCAATTTCAAAAGGTCAATGAACAAATGCTGGTAGATCAAGGATAAGCGGTAGAAGTCAAACCCCAAAGATGCTTTTTCCCTACGGCAACTGGACTTTCTTCGTTGTTTTTTTTTTCCTTTGAAAACATTTTGCTTCTCATCCAGTTCTTTAGTCAGAACTGAAAAAACTTCTTAGGTGGGAAGTGAAATGTTTTCGAAGGAAAAAACCCAAGAAAGTCCAGTTTGCTTTTTGAAAAGCACCTTTGGGACAACCATGACCTGGATGGCTGAAAACCTCCATAGACATATGCAAAAGTGGAAGTGCTAGGCTAGGAATGGGGATACCGACGTTCTAGCCCCTTTCCAGCCATGGAAGCCCACAATTCGAGAGCCAGGGTGATGAAATGGTGAAGATCTGGGTTCTAGCCATCTCTCAGGCACCAAAGCCAGGTGGATGATTTTCGGACTGGTCATTCTCTTGCTCGCTTGCTCACCTAGGCTGGAAAGTGAAAAACATATCTGCCTACATCAGTCCTTCAAGGCAGACTAGACTATAGGAAACCAGAATTATGAATGCTAATCCCACTTTTGTTACAAGATTCCAGTAACAGAATCTTGCAAGTCTGACTGCACCACACACACACACACACACACACACACACACACACACACACACACACCATTTGTTTTCCTGAGAATTATGGTGAGTCCCATCTGAAATGCTTTCTCAAATTACATTTCTGCCCTGGACTCAGATTTCACTTATCTGACATTGTCTCGGTTGCATCTCCAGGCTGTTGTTCTCAGCATTTGTCCCATATCTCCATATCTCCCAGCCCAGCCTGCTTGGTTTTGTGCTAATTCTTCCAGCAAAATCATAAATGCATGAGGCTGATTTGGGCTGGAAGCAAATTACTGGTCCGAGGACACCCAGCTAGCTTCTGGGTACCCAAGGGGCCCTACAACCTGGGTCTTTGGTCTAGCATCTCAACACTACATCCCATTAGCTCTTTGGACACTTTTTATTATACGCAACTGAAGGGGCCTTTGTCAAAAGTCTTCTTTTATATGAGTCTGTCATTTGCACCTCTATAACTGTCTGGTTCGGTTCTGCAACCCAACAAGAAAGACACAGACTTCAGAGGATAATTAGAACTGCAGAAAAAATAATTGCTACCAACCTGCCTTCCATTGAGGACCTGTATACTGCACGAATCAAGAAGAGGGCCGTGAAAATATTTACAGATCCCTCACATCCTGGACATAAACTGTTTCAACTCCTACCCTCAAAACGACGCTATAGAGCACTGCACACCAGAACAACTAGACACAAGAACAGTTTTTTCCCAAAGGCCATCACTCTGCTAAACAAATAATTCCCTCAACACTGTCAAACTATTTACTAAATCTGCACTACTATTAATCTTCTCATCGTTCCCATCACCAATCTCTTTCCACTTATGACTGTATGACTGTAACTTTGTTGCTGGCAATCCTTATGATTTATATTGATATATTGACCATCATTTGTGTTGTAAATGTTGTACCTTGATGAACGTATCTTTTCTTTTATGTACACTGAGAGCATATGCACCAAGACAAATTCCTTGTGTATCCAATCACACTTGGCCAATAAAAATTCTATTCTATTCTATTCTTTTGTGGAACATAAACCAATACGGGTTCATAAGACAATCCTTAAGAAGTCCAGCACCTTTCAGATCACCAGGACATAGGCACATTTCCATGCTGGTTCACATTTATTTTTTGAATCCAACTCAAAGAGTTAATTGTGGAACATCAAAATCTTACATCATTTAGGGCCCGAACACTTGCATAACCATCAATACTTCAACAGAGCTTGTCCCACACACTTCAATAGGGCAATTTCTGCAGGTCCTACCCTGCATTATGTTTAACTGGTAATTCAGCTTTTTCTGTGTCAGAGCCTAGATTATGAGACAACCTGAAGTTGGAGCTATGCCTCATTCCATCTTTCTTACAGGTAATTCTTAAATTATAACCATCATTTTGCAACCGTTCCAAGTTACAACAGCACTGGGGGGGGGAAAGGGGGGATTTCTGACTGGTCCTCACATTTTTTTTTTCATAAAAAAGTTTTATTTTTACAATCATATCAAACATCTCATCCAATGTACAGTTATATACAATTAGTCGGGCTTGCCCAGTCACCACCCCCCTTTTTAACACTCTTCCCTCTTCTACCTTCTTTTACTTTCCTGACCTTCGTCTCCTTCTCTTATCTACATCCTCTCCTCCCTCCACCCTCCACCTTCCTTCTCCCTCTTCTACCCCTCTTCCTTCCTCTTCTCCTCTTTCCTACCTCCTATTCTCTCTTCTTTTCTCCCTCCCCATCGTTCTAAAATGGTAACTGGGCAGACCCGACCCTAGATTAATTATATTTATACATCTTCAATAATCCCTGTACATCACTCCATCCTTTACCCTCAACCCCCCAATTCCCCTCCCCCTTACCCCCCACCCCGACTTCCCAGAACAAAATGCAGGGTATCAAAACTAACAATCATAATCCAAAATAATTCCTAAATTATAATCTCTAGTCACCCCACACATAATCACACTCTCAATTCCCCTCTCCTTCAAAAATATATCTAATACAAAATATTTCCTAAATTTACTCATATGCTATTCGATATTTTTTTATCTCATACTTATTTTGAATATAATCAATCCACATTTTCCATTCTAAAATATATTTTTCTTGTGTATAGTCTTTCAAGTAAGCAGAAATTTTTGCCATTTCTGCCAGATTTGACTGGTCCTCACATTTACGACTGTTGCAAGCATCTTCATGGTCACATGATCAAAATTCAGGCATTTGGCAACTGGCATGTATTTATGATGGTTGTAGCATCCTGGAGTCACATGATTACCATTTGTGACCTTCCCAGCCAGCTTCCCCATTGACAAGCAAAGTCAATGGGGAAAACCAGATTTGCTTAATAAGCAAGTGATTCACTTAACAACTGGAGCAATTCACTTAACAGCCATGGGAAAAAGATTGTATTAATCAGGTGCAATTCACTTAACTTCCTTGCTTATCAACAGAAGTTCTGGCGCCAATTGTGGTCATACGTCGTCGAGAACTACTTGTAGAGCTGAAGAGAGGGCTTAATATATTTCTATTTTTTCCAAGTTGTTTAGAATTATTATGAAGATGAGACCATGGTTTTAATGTTTTCGATTTTATACATCAGTTCAGAACCCATTTTGGAGTGACAGAAAACATCTCCCTTGAGATTTTCCTCTTAAGGATGATTCCAAGAGGTTCATGCTGCTTTCTTGACAAAGAAACGAAAGCAATTTGCCCCTGCAGATTTTGGCAATTTTTTTTCTAGCTTCCCAGACCACTCTAAATGGTTCCCCATTCAAGCACTAACCAAATTGGACCTTGCTTAGCTTTTTTCTGATATCCCCCCAGGTTGAGAGATGCTGCTGCCATCTGCTGAGATGCTCCTCAAAATGGGTAGCATGCAACTTCATCAAATAAAGAAATAAACAGCAATCCTTCAATCCAAGAGTAGGCAATTTGCAGGCCACAGGCAACACCCCAGTATCCCCAAATCACACCACCAAAATTTGGTAGCAAAATGGCAGAATGTGATTTTGAGCAAGCGGAAAGAGAGCGTTTGCTGTGGATATAATTTCAGCAAGGCATTTGATAAGAGTAGAGTAGACTACAACCTGCTAAGATAGAGCTTGGTAAGATAGAAAAATGTGGGGAAAACAGCATCACCACCAGATGGGATTCGTTAACTGGCTGACAAACCGCACTAAACATGCAATCTTTCATGGAACTGCATCTACATGGAGGGAAAGCAATGGGGTACTGCAAGGGTTTGTCTTAGGCCCAGTATTCTTCAATAGTCATCAATGATTTGGATGAGGGGATAGATGGGGAACTCATCAAATTTGCAGCTGATACCAAGCTGGCAGGACTAACTAAAACTCCAGAAGATAGGCTCAAGATACAGAAGGATCTTGACAGACTCAAACATTGGGTCCTATCTAACAAAACGAAATTCAACAGTGAGAAAAGTAAGCGTCTACATTTAGGCAAGAAAAACCAAGTGCACAGGTATAGAATAGGTAGGTGGTATCTGGCTCAATAAAGGCAGCACTCGACTTATAACTGCTCATTTAGTGACTGTTCAAAGTTAAGATACATCACTGAAAAAATAACTTATGACCATTTTTCAAACTTATGGCCATTACAGCCATCCCCATAGTCATGTCTGGATGTCATAGTCGGGTCTGGATGGGGACAAACAGGCTCAAGCTCAATCCCTCCAAGACGGAGTGGCTGTGGATGCCGGCATCCCGGTACAGTCAGCTGAGTCCACGGCTGACTGTTGGGAGCGAGTCATTGGCCCCGATGGAGAGGGTGCGCAACTTGGGCGTTCTCCTGGATGAACGGCTGTCTTTTGAAGATCACCTGACGGCCGTCTCCAGGAGAGCTTTCCACCAGGTTCGCCTGGTGCGCCAGTTGTGCCCCTTTCTAGACCGGGATGCCTTGTGCACAGTCACTCACGCCCTCGTGACATCTCGTCTGGATTACTGCAATGCTCTCTACATGGGGCTCCCCTTGAGGGGCATCCGGAGGCTTCAGTTAGTCCAGAATGCGGCTGCGGCAGGATAGAGGGAGCCCCTCGTGGCTCCCGTGTGACACCTATCCTGCGCAGACTGCACTGGCTACCTGTGGCCTTCCGGGTGCGCTTCAAGGTTTTGGTGACCATCTTCAAAGTGCTCCATGGCATAGGGCCGGGCTACCTACGGGACCGCCTACTGCTACCAAATACCTCTCACAGACCCGTGCGCTCTCACAGAGAGGGACTCCTCAGGGTGCCGTCAGCGAGACAGTGTCGTCTGGCGACACCCAGGGGAAGGGCCTTCTCTGTGGGGGCTCCCGCCCTCTGGAACGAACTCCCCCCAGGACTTCGTCAACTTCCGGACCTCCGAACCTTCCGCCGCGAGCTTAAAACACATTTATTCATCTGCGCAGGACTGGACTAGATTTTAAATTTATAGGGGTTTTAATTGGTTTTAATATTTATACTATTTTTAATATTTGGCTTTTAGAATAAGTTTTTTAATGGTTATCTTAATTTGTACATATATGTTTTATTTGCCTGTGAACCACCCTGAGTCCTTCGGGAGATAGGGCGGTATACAAATATGAATAAATAAATAAATAAATAAATAAATAAATAAATAAATAAATAAATAAATAAATAAATAAATAAATGTGATCGAAACAGAGACAGAAATGTTAGGCTCAATAGTTGTTGTAAGTCGAGGGCTACCTATAGTAAAGTGTAAGAAGGATCTTGGAGTCCTAGTGGACAATCACTTAAAATATGAGCCAGCGGTGTGCTACAGCTGCCAAAAAAAACAACACAATCCTAGGCTGCATTAACAGCTTTGCTGGCTGAGGAACTTTGGGAGTTGAAGTCCGTAAGACTTAAAAGAGCCAAGTTTCAGACCCCTGGTCTAGAACGAAGGCAGTCGTCTGCAGCTCCAGGCTTATGTGTAGCCCCAAGTCTCCCTTAGCAAGTCCCAAAACCTTCTGAGGCCATCACTGCCTAAAACTGGTAGAACAGTGGTCACTTTCTGGTGGGAAGCCATTTAATGTAGCAGCATAAGGCCCAGAGTAGGTTTACTCAGGCGGGACACGGTGGCATGGTGGCTAAGACGCTGAGCTTGTCGATCGAAAGGTCTGCAGTTCAGCGGTTCGAATCCCTAGTGCCGTGTAATGGGGTGAGTGTCCGTTACTTGTCCCAGCTTCTCCCAACCTAGCAGTTCGAAAGCACTTAAAAAATGCAAGTAGAAAAATAGGGACCACCTTTGGTGGGAAGGGAACAGCATTCCGTGCGCCTTTGGCGTTCAGTCATGCCGGCCATATGACCATGGAGACGTCTTCGGACAGCGCTGGCTCTTCGGCTTTGAAACAGAGATGAGCACCACCCCCTAGAGTCGGGAACGACTAGCACATATGTGTGAGGGGAACCTTTACCTTTAGGCTTATTCAAATTAAAAATACTAAAAAGCTCACCAAGGTTCTAAGCCCCCCTCCCCAAAGAAACGCACCAAATCCTCCTGACCCATCCATTTTTGTGGCCCGCAGCATCCCATATTCCATATTCATTCTGCCTCTTGTCCACCAAAAGACTGCCCCTTCCTGTCGTAGAAGCATAAATAGGAGAATTCGAAAACAATTAAGAACATAAGAAAGCAGCAATATTTTTTTGCATGAGAGCCAAGCGAGCTAAGTATTCTGAAGCAACTAACAGCCAGTTTTACAGTTATAGGAGGCCCCTGGTGAACGACCATCCGGTCATTAACAACAGGTTTGAAGGAGGATTACAGTCTTAAGAACTATCATCAGAATAGACCGGCTGTTTACAAGCTAAGCAGTTCCATATGCTGAGTTTACAACTGCAGACCTGAACAGCTTCTTAAACAGGCTCTCAGCCAACCTTCCCAGTCCTGATGTCCTCCAGATGTCTTCAACTTCAATTCCAATGGTGGCTGGGAATTCTGGGAGTTGAAGTCCTTCACATCTGGAACTCATCTGGAACCGCTAGACAGGGCTACTGTAAAATATCTGGAGCAGGCGTGGGAAGAGGGAGTCCGTGATTTCTTTTTCCAAAGGATGTGTTCATCGCAAGCGGTATCCAAATCCAATTCTGCTCAGGGTGTTTTGCCAGAACATCAGGAGTTCGGACCAGATATACAACCACGTAGTTTTCATAGTTGTCAAAAAGTGACCATTTCCTGCTCTGTCCTCAAAGGCATCCATTCCTACCAGCACTGATGCCAAAACGATGAAACGTGTATTATGATGTTGCAATATAGACTGCATCAGTAGTCGGTTTCAATTTCGATTGCTACCAGTTTGGTTGCGCGCGAGACGTCCAGGTGGGTGGGTAGAGCCTCCCGCCCCCCCTGCTACTGGTTCGCCCGTTCCAGGGCAAACCCGTAGCAACCCACCACTGGACTGCATCCTTTTGTACATTCATCACAACATTGCAGGCCCATCCAGGAAGGGAGACACTGGTCTGAATGTCAGGGTGTGTCTCTTATTCTCCAAGAGTTTTTATGTGTACCTCTCAATATATTCTGTGATTCCTCAGTTCTGATGGAGGAGAGGAAGGGAGCACCCCAACCAGAATCCTTAGTTGCACATAACAACAACAAAAATACAAAACCCACCTCCACATTAGATCAAGAGGAGGAAAAAAGAAAAACTGCCCACATTTAGAAAGCCAAAAAAGGTCATGGTTGAAATGTGGGGTCCTTGGTGCTCTCTGAGCTTGGTTGTTTTCTTGCAGACATTTTATTACCCAAACTAGCCAACATCATCTGATGCACTGATCTGATGTTACTTTGGGTAATGAAACGTCTGTAAGAAAACAACCAAGCTCAGAAAGCATCAAGAACCCCTCATTCAGACAGCCATCCATCCAGGGGTGGGATTCAAATAATTTAACAACCGGATCTCTGCTCTAATTACCGGCTGGGTGGGTATGGACATGGTGGGCGTGGCCAGGGAGTGTGACAGGTAGCACTCTGCCTCTTGTACCCTCCTGGGAGCAAAAACGGGCCGCAGGGGGAAGGCACCCCCCCCAGGCCCCGTTTTGGGCCTAGAAGGCCTCCCTTCACTTACCTGGGGGCCAAAATAGTATGCGTGGGGACTCCTGGAAGGGGCAAACTTCCATTTGCCAACTTCTGGTTAGACAGGAAGTGAGGTTTTTTGCTGTCCCCAGCCTTCAGAGACTCATAGAGAGGCTCTGGAGCCAGGTGAGAGAGAAAAACAGGCCTACCAGGCTATTGCGTGCCAGGAGCGAGGCGGGGGGTGGGGGTCGTGGGTGTGGGGCGCATAGAATTATAGGTGTGGGCACGCGTGCGGAAGACCCCCCCCGCCCCCCGGCACGCGATGGCAAAAAGGTTAGCCATCACTGGTATAAGGACTCCCTACAAGGACCTCTGAGGTCCCTGTCAGCCCTATGATTCCATGATTTGCAGATTTCGACACATCCCTCAGTTCCCACGATGAACTAGATTTCACATCCAACTGTCCTTCACAACTTCTACAAGTTATGGCTCCCAAGTTGTGGGAGCCATTCTGCTTTTTTTTCCCCCTCAGAAAAAGGGGTGCAGCACATGGGTGCAGTCGGCATCAGTGGGGGATCAGTAGAGCCGCTGGTGAGGTAAAGCTTCCTACTGGCTCAGCTGCCGCATCAAAATTTGACTGGCCTTTAGCTAGTTCTTAATTAAAAACAAAATCTTGGGAGAAAAGAAGGGAAGCAAAGGGAAAATCTTCAGAAATAATTGGATCACACAGCAACACTTTATTAAGTTCTTAACTTAATCCTGTAAATTTAATGATCAACGTTCAAGTTGAAATAATTCATCCGTTTTCTGAGCAGACATACACATTCACACTTGTAATTGTGCAGTTACAGGTTCTAACTAGAAAAACTGCACTTGGAATTAAAAAAAAAAACTTTACATATTCACTGGCACGGCCAAACCAATTCATAAAAAGAGTTTTTGTTTTGTTTGTTCACCCAGATTTTTGATAGTAGATTTCCAATAGCTGTGGTATGCTTATTCCCTCGTGAATTAAAATATAGGTTTAGTATTCTTTCACCCACAAAAACTGTAGTCACTGGTGGTCAGCCTGGCTGGAAATATTTGTATGTTGAAGACTTAGTGCACACCTGTCAAACTCGCGGCACACATGGGCTGGATGTGTCACGTGTAGGCCACGCCCACCCTGGCTCCGCAAAGGCAAAAAAACTTCATGATACATCACGTGACACGAATGAGTTTGACACCCGTGAGACTTAGTGCTTAAGGCAATGTCTTACTTTAGAGGAGTCTTCCACTTGTATCTCTGCTTGAGTTACTGCAGTTTGCCTTTCTTCTACGAAAGAAATTGTGCAGAGAGTCATTAAGAATGAACAGATGAGCCAGTTCAACTTCACAGTCCAATTCGGTAGCACAGAATTATTCACGTCTGGCAACAGGATGTTAGAAGTCTGTCGTGCAGGGCTGGGCTTGAGAAACCTTAACGTACGGTTTACATTCTCAAACGTCTTCAGATGCTATTCTCATTTTGAAACAGTTAATCGTAACAAACTGTCTTCCAAGATACTGTTTAAGGCTTTCCCCACTGATTCTGCTTGTCAGAAACTGTCTGGGAAGATATTAAATAGCAATCGCATGAGCCCAAGAGGCTGCAACCATAGTAAATACACAGTGGTTTCCAAGCACCTGAATTTTGATCGGCCCCACCGATCAGCCTATTCTTAAATTTGGGCAACAGACTTCAGAGGATCATTAGAACTGCAGAAAAAATAATTGCTACCAACCTGCCTTCCATTGAGGACCTGTATACTGCACGAATCAAGAAGAGGACCGTGAAAATATTTACAGATCCCCTCACATCCTGGACATAAACTGTTTCAACTCCTACCCTCAAAACGACGCTATAGAGCACTGCACACCAGAACAACTAGACACAAGAACAGTTTTTTCCCCGAAAGCCATCACTCTGCTAAACAAATAATTCCCTCAACACTGTCAAACTATTCACTAAATCTGCACTACTATTAATCTTCTCATCGTTCCCATCACCAATCTCTTTCCACTTATGACTGTATGACTGTAACTTTGTTGCTGGCAATCCTTATGATTTATATTGATATATTGACCATCAATTGTGTTGTAAATGTTGTACCTTGATGAACGTATCTTTTCTTTTATGTACACTGAGAGCGTATGCACCAAGACAAATTCCTTGTGTGTCCAATCACACTTGGCCAATAAAAAATTCTATTCTATTCTATTTAAAGGCACCATTTGCTTCTTTGAAAATGAATAGCACAATAGACCAGATTTCCAATACCACATACCTCTCCAAAGCCCCTGTGGATGTTGTACACATTGCATGAGGAGCAAGATGTGACTCTGTAGGAGACCACAAGTCACACATTAAGGATGAAACCATGGTAAAACAGGACATCCTAAATCCCAATTCAGACACACAATCAAATACTAAACAACAGTTTACTTAAGGAGCTACCAAGATCACTCCCACCAACACAGGCAGGCAAGCCACTTGTATATAAACAGAGAGCACACCCCACTCTCTTGTAGCACTGCTGTTGTTATTAAATTAGGTAATGAAATGTCTGGAAGAAAACAAAGAAGGTCAGAGAGCACCAAGGAACCCACAGTTCAACCCTGAGCTGCAAACATTCTCTTTTATTAAAGGTAAAAGGTTCCCCTCGCACATATGTGCTAGTCATTCCCAACTCTAGGGGGCAGTGCTCATCTCCGTTTCAAAGCCGAAGAGCCAGCGCTATCCGAAGACGTCTCCGTGGTCATGTGGCCAGTAAGACTAAACGCCAAAAGCGCACGGAACGCTGTTCTCTTCCCACCTAAGGCGGTCCCTATTTTTCTACTTGCGTTTTTTATGTGCTTTCGAACTGCTAGGTTGGCAGAAGCTGGGACAAGTAACGGGAGCTCACCCCGTTACATGGCACTAGGGATTCGAACCGCTGAACTGCCGACCTTTCGATCGACAAGCTCAACGTCTTAGCCAACTAACCACTATCTTTTATTAGGACTTCCTAAACCCAATCCAACCGAACGGTCCAGGAAGATGCAACAATATCAGAAGATGCCAAGAGGTCTCAGGAAAACTAAGAGAGCCAGCCAGTCAATGGCACAGACTGTCCATCATTCTGACCACAACTTTGAGTTACAAATCTTGGCCAAAAGTCCAAATGAACCAGGCCGTTTAGTTTAAACCAAGCTAAAACAACCCTCTTTAGTTAAGGGGCTTCCATGACATCTGTGGGACTGTTTCCCCTACTAATCACGATGTGCTAGTATGTGAATTACTTGGGGGACTAAAAACTGCTGCAAATGACGGCAAAAGACACTGAGGTAGTCAAGAAGGTGGGACGGAAACCCAGTAGCTTTCCTTCCCCTGAGCAGATCCTTTGTCTGTTCAACCCACGCTGATCTCCTGGACTGGATCTCTGCAGGGTCTCAGAATATAAAAACCTTCCCCCTGACCTGCTACTTGATCCTTTAACAGGATTACCAGCAACAGAACTTGAGACGCCAAGCAGAGCAGATGCTGTGGTTTTTCTCCAACCCCGGAGCAGGTGCTCTGCACTGCCAAGACAAGGAGGGAGGGTTAAGGGAGACCTTCAATGCAGGGCAGCTGGGTGACACCGTAAAGGAGCTTCCCCTGAGTAGACCTTGGCCAGCATGGGTAGTAGCATGCAGCAGGAAAGACAAAAGGAATCTGACAAGTCACAGGTTCAGGCAAAGTTGTGGAATTCACGCTTCACTAAAAATCCTAACCTAGCAATAAAATGCAACTGTTTTGGATAAAACTGGGTTGTTTTTTTAAAGTGGTCCTTTGAGTGTTCTGAATTTATACTATACGTTCATCAGGCAATTCTCGAAGGGCTTTTTACGATATTGCGCACGAAATGGCCTAGCGTGACAGTTCCGACCCTTGAAATAAAACACAGACAAAAAAAAACGCAAGCCTTTTGAAAGGTTTCAAACTGGAGAACTCTACATCTACGGTTGAATTTTCTTTTTCTCTTTTAAAGCACCTTTCAAAGCAAGACGAGAAGTGGTAACACTTTCAAGGACTGACAGTAGCTACTGTATGTGCATTCTAGGGAAAAGATAAACATAGTTTTAAAAAAAATAGGGAGGGAGGGAAGGGAAGGGAAGGGAAGGGAAGGGAAGGGAAGGGAAGGGAAGGAAGGAAGGAAGGAAGGAAGGAAGGAAGGAAGGAAGGAAGGAAGGAAGGAAGGAAGGAAGGAAGGAAGGAAGGAAGGAAGGAGAGAGAGGGGAGAAAGGGAGGGAGGGAGGGAGGAAATGGGGGGAGGAAGACATGCCTTCAACTGCCCATTTTTCTGGGCTACGTGAGGAGGGACAAGATGTCCCCTGCCTGATGAGGTGTTGTGCCAACATCCCTCAGAGAACAGCATCAAATACAATTTTCAAACCAATTAGCTCAGAAAAAAAAAGCATCTAAACCAAAGCTCTGCCTTCTTCATTTTAATTACGGGGGCATCCTATTCAATTCCTAATGAGAGGAGAGACAAAGGCTGTATATGCATTAGGGTCTACTTCAAGAAATCTTTTTTTTTTTCCTTTTTAACAAACAGATCCTCTTTTGTTCTGGTTAAACACCAATTATGCCTTTCCCTCCAACATGCAAATCAACTGAAAAACTAGGGTGGGATGCTACCCATCCTGAGCCACAACAAGTTTTTGAATGATTGGGGGGGGGAAACGACAGGGGGAGGGAGAGAGAGAGAGAGAGAGAGAGAGAGAGAGGGAGGGAGAGAGAGAGGGAGAGGGATGTGGGAGAAATGAGAAACAAAGCAGACCTCTAGGGGTTTTCAATTCCAAGTACTTTGTACTCCGATAAAGCTCTTTTGAAAGAGCTTTGTGTATTATCTACAGCGGTTCCCATAAGGAGGGATTTTTGCCATTATCAGAGAGAGAGAGAGAGAGAGAGAGAGAGAGAGAGAGAGAGAGAGAGAGAGAGAGAGAGAGAGAGAGAGAGAGAGAGAGAGAAAGAAAGAAAGAAAGAGTCAGGAAAAAAAAGTGGGGGGAATGGCAAATTCTGAAAAAGGTGTACACTTGAAGCACAAGACACTGAAATAGCCAACAAAGCTGTTTACATGAAGCGCCTAGTCCTGGTGTTCACAGTGGGGACGTAATAACTCTGAACATTAGGACAACTATTGTACCCAGCAAAATTGTGTGAGCGAGGGGGGGGAGAGAGAAAGGGAGGGAGAGAAAGAGCGGGGGGGGGGGAGAAATGGAACCAGAGCCCAGATTTACAATATGTTCTTTTGTTCGGGGTGGAAAGCATTCATAAGAGATGCCAGATTGACAGCCCTGGGAAGTACAGTACTCCAGTTTTTTCAAGTAGTACACAACCTGAGTTAACAACTTCTCAACTCTCTTCTGAACCTATGCCAGCCCCCCCCCACCCCTGACATGAAAAAGAGGGCCTGCCGTGCCTTTTTTCCTCGTCGGTGTAAGTAGTCCTCAGCTTAGTGACCGTTCCAAGTTATGACGGACTTCTCTGGAGAGGTACGGGTAGCCCATGACTCGCAACAATTTGTTTAGTGGCCGTTCGAAGTTACAATGGCCCTGGAAAAAGTGACTTACGACAGTTTTTTTCAAACTTATGACCACTGCGGCATCCCCATGGTCACATGATCAAAAGCCTGACCACTAGTTCCTATTTATTGCAGGATTACTTTTGGTGGGCTTGGGATACAAGTGGTGTGCGACCATCCTCACCCACTCCCCACCTTGATCTCTTAGTGTTTTTCGATCATGATTCTTCACAGTAGGGACATGGTGGCTGAATGGCTACGACGATGAACTTGTCGATCAAAAGGTCGGCAGTTCAGTGGTTCGAATCCCTAGCACTACGTAATGGGGTGACCTCCCATTACTTGTCCCTGCCAACCTAGCAGTTCGAAAGCATGTAAAAAATGCAAGTTGAAAAATAGGGACCACCTTTGGTGGGAAGGGAACAGCGTTCCATGCGCCTTTGGCGTTGAGTCATGCCGGCCACATGACCATGGAGACATCTTCGGACAGCGCTGGGTCTTCGGCTTTGAAACAGAGATAAGCACCGCCCCCTAGAGTCGGGAACGACTAGCACGTATGTGCGAGGGGAACCTTTACCTTTACCGATTCTTCAGAACCAGTTAAGGGATTAGGAATGGGAAGACAATTGTTGTGGCTGTTCTCCTTTTTTTAGGCCTGTTCCAGTCAGTGTTGGAAAGTGGGGTGGGGGGAGAGGAGAGATTTAGCCTGAGACCTTCTATTTAATGGGATTTCTTTCTCTCCCCTCTCCTATTTAAGAACTACATGAAGTCACCCGTGGTCATTAGTCACCATGTGGCAAGCTATTATCACGATGCTGATGAGTTCTAATTATATATATTTCTGCTTCGGACAACCAAATGATGCCATCCGGGTTCTTTCCCAGGGTCTGGTGACTCTGGAGGCCTAGATGGGTAAGAACAAGGCTTCGGTTGACAAGATCGAGTGGATTTCCATAGTTAGCTCTGACAGGGGTTGTAATCCCCCCGTGCCCACCCCCGAGAGAGATGATGTGCAATCTGGAGGTCCTCGTGAATTCAAAGCTCCTGCTCTTGAAGCAGGTTGCAACCATTGCTAGAACGTCCTTCGCGTAAGTTCATCTTGTGCGCAAACCGTTATCTATTTCTGGATTGGAAGGCCTTACTCAGAGTAACTCATACTTTAATCACCTCCTGGATGAATTACAGTAACATGCTGTGAATGGGGGTTCCCTTCAAGAGCGCTTATAAAATGTTTTACAGATGGCATTTGCCACCAGCGAGATCGGCCAGGATGTTTCCAAATAGGTCCCCAAATTGTTGGGAGATGTGGTCACAAACAAGGGACGTTCTACCACATGCGGTGGACCTGCCCTAAGATTAAGAAATTTGGGGGGGGGGGGGGGAATAAAAAAATGGCTGGATGAAATAACAGGCAGAAGATAGAAAGAAAACCGGAACTATTTCTATTGGGCATTCTGGAAGGGAAAATGGAAAAATGGAAAAAATATATACAATATATCATATTGACGACAAGTAGAATTGTGATAGCACAGAATTGGAAACATCCAGATATCCCACCGGACCAAATCATAATAATAATAAAAAATATGACTGTGCAGAAATGGATAGATTATCTATGGAAATGAAGGAGAAGGAAGATATCGAGTACTATCAAATATGGAATAGGTGGTATTCCTGACTGGAGAGTAAACATAAAACGTAAGGGAGATTTTTGCTATGAGATTGAATTCTGAATAGAGTTTAAGATAATTTAAACAAGGATGTAAGTTTAAGATAGAGATACTTAGAAGTAGAATCTGTATATAGAGGTTAAATAGGATAGAGATACCGATGCAGAAAAAGCTGTTACGAGTATAGTAATTTCGATGCGTTTGTCTTTGTTTGTTTCATATTTTTTGCTTTTGTGTATTGTGGTGTTTTGTTTTATTTTTTGTATTGTGTCTTTTAATTTTTAGAAATTTAATAGTGTGTGTTTTAAAGAGCACTTATAACCTGCAACTATCCAATTGCAGTGTCCTGATCAGTGTTTGGCATTGTATAAAAACAGGGGTCTCCAACCTTGGCAACTTTAAGCCTGGTGGACTTCAACTCCCAGAATTCCCCAGCCAGCTTTGCTGGCTGAGGGGATTCTGGAAGTTGAAGTCCACCAGGCTTAAAGTTGCCAAGGTTGGAGACCCCTGGTATAAAACACTCAAGTAACATATTCGTGGGCTGCTTTCACTGCTGGTGGGGTCTGGGTACAATTCAAGGTGCTAGTTATCACCTAAGAAGGACCAGATTATTTGCAGGGCCACCTAACAGAATAACAGAGTTGGAAGGGACCTTGGAGGTCTTCTAGTCTAAACCCTTGCTCAAGCAGGAAACCCTACACCATTTCAGACAAATGGTTGTCCAATCCCTTCTTAAAACCTCCAATGTTGGAGCACCCACCACTTCTGGAAGCAAGTCGTTCCACTGATTAATTGTTTTAACTGTCAGGAAATTTCTCCTTCGTTCTAAATTGCTTCTCTCCCTGATTGCTTTCCATCCATTGCTTCTTGTCCTGCTTTCAGGTGCTTTGGAGAATAGGTTGACCTCCTCTTCTTTGTGGCAGCCCCTTAGATATTGGAAGACTGCTATCATGTCTCCCCTGGTCTTTCTTTTCATTAAGCTAGACATAACCATTTCTTGCAACCATTCTTTGTATGTTTTGGCCTCCAGTCCCCTAATCATATTTGTCGCTCTTCTCTGCACTCTTTCAGGAGTCTCAGCATCTTTTTTATATCATGATGACCAAAACTGGATTCAATATTTCAAGTGTGTAGTCTCACCAAGACATTGTCAAGTGGGACTAACATTTGCCATGTTCTTGATTCTATCCCTCCATTAATGCACTGGAGTGTGTTGGCTTTTGGGGCCTCTGCACCACACTGCTGGCTCATATTTAAGTGATTGCCTTCTAGGACGCCAAGATCCATAAGAAGAGAAGCTGCCTAGAACTAAGAAGAAATTTCCTGACAGCGGGAACAATTAATCAGCGGAACAACTTGTCTCCAGAAGTTGTGGGTGCTCCAACACTGGATGTTTTTAAAGAAAAGACTGGACAACCATTTGTCTGAAATGGCATAGGGTTTCCTGCCTGAGGAGGGGGTTGGACTAGAAGACCTCCAAGGTCCCTTCCAACCCTATTATTCTGTTATTGTTCTCATAGTTATTATTATTGAGCCAGGTATCATTTATTCTATTCACCTGTCACCCCACCAGACCTGAAAAAGTCAGTGTTCTAGGTCCCATTTATTAGGCAACACCACTTTGTAGGACTTAGGAGTCATGCTATCTCTAATGAAGGGCCTGCCCTATGGAACAGCATCTCTTGGGAATCTGGATGGTCCTGATCCATTTGCCCTTCCATAAGACACTAAAGACCTACAGCATTTTTCAGAGTATAAGGTGCACCTTTTTCCCCCCAAAAAAGAGGGTGAAAATCGGGGTGCCTCTTCTACTCCGAATGTAGCCCCACCTAGCTTCTCAAATGGAGGTTTCAGAGGCTGAAAAGAGCATCAGAAAAGAAGGTTCAGAAAAGAAGCCCACAAACAGAGCTTCAGAGGCTTTTTTTCCGAAGCTGTTTCGGAGGCTTTCAGAGGCAGAAAAAAGTTTTTTTTTTCTGAAACAGCGTTTCAGAAGTTTCAGAGGCAGAAAAAAAAGCAAAAAAAAAAAAAAAAAAGGCACATAGCTCACAACCAAGGAACCTGTTGCTAAAATTCACCTCTGGGAACAGCTGATTGGGGGTATTCCAGGAGGCCAATCCATCTGCCAATCAGTTTTTTTATTTTCCTCCCCAAAAACTAAGGTGCGTCTTATACTCCGAAAAATACGGCAGTTGTTGGTTCAGGCAACAAAGGACATAGAACTTAACAGAGCGCTATGCGACAGCCTTATTTCTGTCTTATTGACTAGAAATGCAATACTAGGGCATGTGTAATTCTTGTGTTGGGGTGTTTGTTTTCATAAATTGTGTTGTTGCTTTTGTTTGTTTGGTTTTTTTTTATTATTGTCCTCTTTTCCCCAAGAGTCACTGTTGTAAAATCAGGCAGCTATATAAATTGCTTAAATAAATATATAAAGTACTGTTAGTGTGATTCTCCCCCCCCCCCACTGGCCTAGAAAAATAATAAATGGCCTAGTAAACAGATGTGCAGAAGAAACCAAAAGTGTTGAAAGCTCTTGGCACTCTGTTGAATAGATTAGTTTTATTGCCTTGAATAAAAAAAACACATTTTTTAAAAAAAATGTAACTAAGCCATCCCTTTGAATATAGTAACCCTTCATATGCGAGGTTCAGGACAATGGCCTCATCCTAGGACAACTGACAATAGCAAATGTTAAGGCAGTTTAACCCTCCCTTCTGGGTTACTGCAATGTACTTTACATGGGACTGCCCTTGAAGAGTATTCAGCAGTTTCAACAAGTACAGAATGCAACTGCATGGGTAATATATATGGTGCCAGATATTTTACATGTAACATCATTCATGAGCTGCATTGGTTTCCAATGTGTTTCTGGGTTCAATTCAAGATGCTGGTTGCCACTTCTAAAGTTTTTCATGGTCTTGGACCAAGTTACCTGAGGGACCATCTTCTCTACTGGGACAAGATGTGTTTTTCTATCTCGATGGCCCACACAGCATGAATAAACGAGATGATACCTCCCGCCTACCAGCCATTTGGAAACCCGCCCTTATCAACAAACGAGTCTCTAACATGAAGAATGACGCAAGACCCACACTCATGAGTGCCACACGGTATGTCACCACCACACATCCACGCGGAAAGCAGACTCAAACCCACACTGATGATGTAGCAGAATGGACCAGAAGCCAGACCGCAGCTGCATCATTAGCCATTTCAAACCCCTCCAATTCATACATGCAGCAGACTGACACCCACTATGAAGATGTAGCACGACCACGAACGTGAAGCCAAACAACAGCAATGCAGCTCACCAACTCAAATCCCCCTGCAACTCAGACTAATCTGAGCACAACCAGCCCCCCCACCCAAACAGAACGCACCTCCACCCAATCAGAACACAGCCAAGCTCCCAACCAATCAGTTCAAACCCCCACTAGCAGTTAAAAGGAAGAAACAGCAGCGATCACACATTGCTCCTAGAAGCACGAAGCTGTAAACACCAGTCTGAAGATGACGAAAGAGACTTCGTCGAAACGTCGCCAAGACACTTCCAATTTTACGCGGGAGAAAACCCGAATAGCCAAAGACCTACATACAAACACCCGCGAAAACCTCAGAAAACATATGCGTTGCACTTTTTAATAAATGTTACGATGGTTCACGCTCTAGAGAAGGGAGGCTACAGACATTGAATAAATAAATATATAAAATTGCACAGGAGGAATTTCCATACCAGTATTAAAATCTATTTCTGAGCAGAGTATATTCAAAAACTATCAGATTTCTCAATTTTACATCTATTTTCCAAGCCAAACCTTGGTATTTGGGCCTGGCCCAGAATCATAGAACTATACAGTTAGAAAGGACCACAAGCATCATAGAATAGAATAGAATAGAATAGAATAGAATAGAATAGAATAGAATAGAATAGAATAGAATAGAATTTTTTATTGGCCAAGTGTGATTGGACACACAAGGAATTTGTCTTGGTGCATATGCTCTCAGTGTAGATAAAATAAAAGAAACGTTCATGTAGTTCAATATTCCCCAACCTTAACAACTTTAAGAGGTGTGGACTTCAGCTACATGAATACTGGCTGGGGAACTGTGGGAGTTGAAGTCCACACATCTTAAAAGTTTCCAAGGTTGAACAGTGCTGGATTAAATTACCGCTCACAACTGATTGTCAAGCGCCAGAGAAATGAGAAGATCCAGGCAGGTCAAATGAATATAACGGTTTATTGTGTGCTAATGCTCTCTATAAGAATCTGAACTATTAGTGGCCCAAGCAAGATAAGGTAGATAAGAGTTACAGGAATTCAAGGTGGGCTGGATTTAGATTTCCTGTGGGCGCAAAGGGACTCATGACTGATGACGTGTTTGACTCCTCCCTCAGGCTCGGCCTGGTCATCTCCTACATCGGCTCTTCACAAAACAATTTGTTTCATTTGGAGGGGTATAGATTTGGGGTAGATTTGCCCCATAACATTTCATTCATTTGGACCCAACCGCCAATCGGGAAGTGAGAAAAATAGGTTATTCAATTGAACAGGTTATTTAATTTGGAAAGTGGTGCCCAAGTTCCTATTGATCGGTCTCTGGCATTCATCGGGTAAATTAAAATTAATTAGGCAAATAAGTGTGAACAGCATACTTTTACTCTGGAAGGAAAATCAGAAAAGAGAGAATATCACACTATTCCCCCTCTCAATCGTTAATTACAAACCTACAACTTATATATAAAACGCAAGTTTCAGTTCACAGCCAACCTCACGCCTCTGTTTTCTTGAAATATAAACTCGTTCTCCAAAAGAGGGGAATGCAGGAGAAAAAGTAAGTATATAGCCAATTCATCTTGGCTGCCAAGCATTAAATTATAGCCGATGATCCTTTCAAAAGTTCCTTATTCTGTTTTGTTGGCTCTCTTAATATATTTTGATTTATGCCAGCTTGACGAGGCTTCAAATGCAGCTAAGGAGAAGAAAGCCTCCTTTTAATTCCAGATTCTGGCTGGCTTTAAACAGACACCAAAAAAAGAGTGTAGTAATAAATCTAAAATGTCATGCTACTACTGTATCGAGTATTAACAAAGAGGGTTATGGACTTACTTGCAAGGGAAAACCTTATCATAATATATCATCTTTCTATCCCGTGCACGCTCAGAAGGAATGTTTAAAAGCTTCGTGCAACAAGGTTTTGGCATGTCTTCTTCCAATTCAGCAAAAGCAACGTAAAAATTATTGCTCGTGGTAAATTCCCCGTTTTACTTAAACAGATCCCCAACGGGTCGTCCTTTCCCTCCGCTGCTAAAACAAACCGCAACAGCGTAGACAGGGAGCCAGGAGGAAAACCAAAACAGCCTCCCCCATGTTCAAGAGAAGAAAAAAGACACAACTTGCAAAGCAGTTGAGACAAAGTCACAAGGCTGGGGATGATGCGGTTGTGGTCATGTCAGCAACGGCTAGAAAAATACATTTGAGTCACAAATGTCCTTTTTATAGAGAGGTCTCAAGCCTCTTCAATCTAAAGATTCTGAACTTTAGAAACAAATGTGAAGATTTCACTGAAGGCTTTAGCTAAGAAGCAAATCCGAAATCTCAAGATGGCTTGCTGTTCGAATCCATTCGCATTCCTAAAGTAACCTTCCGTTTGATAAGGAGGTGGCTTTGTCTGCAGGCATCCAAAGCTATATTCCAGAGGGATAAATTCAGGACACCTGACTTACATTGTTCTGTTTTCCAACAGATCTAAGGGGCTGTTGTGGTACGCCAGCAGCCTGCGGAGCTGGCAACAGAGTCAGACAGCGATGAGGCTGAGGAAGAATATGGGCCAGTCCTGGAGGCTGGGGAAGGCCTGGATGAGGGCTCTGCGTCAGAGGCAGAGATGGGGCCAGGGCCATCGGGGAATGAGGTGCAGACTCCAGAGCCTCTAGAGCAGGGCTGGGCAACTATGGCCCCTTTATGACCTATGGACTTCAACTCCCAGAATTCCTGAGCCAGCATGGCTCAGGAATTCTGGGAGTTGAAGTCCATAGGTCATAAAGGGGCCATAGTTGCCCAGCCCTGCTCTAGAGGCTGACAGTAGTGAGACAGAGAAACAGGAGGAGCCTGTTCTAATGCATGCATGGGAAGAGCTGCCAGAAGGCAAGAGCAGCTAAAGCTAAGAGGACAACTCGGGAGTAGAGCCAAGAGATGATTGGTCCCTCCCACAAGGCTTAAAAGACCAGCAACGGCATTTGGGCTCTTTGTCGGAAAACAATGTTGATAGCCTTGCTCCTTGTCTTGCTGCATTTATTTCTTGTCCGCCTTCTGCTTTTGAACTTTTGCCAAGAAAAGCCCTTGGCATTTTGCCTAATTAGACCAAGGTTGGTGATAAGACTGAAGAATTGTGTAATGAAGAATTTGTTTTGATTTAGTTTGGACTACGCTGAGAATGAGTTAATTCTCAGCCGTTCTAATAAAGTCTGTTTTTGAACTGATTGCGTCTAGTACTACCTACTTGGGCCTGGGTCACAACAGGGGCTGCCACAAAGAAGGGAGGGGAAACCTATTCTCCAAAGCACCAGAAGACGGAAAAAGAAGACATGGATGGAAACTAATCAAGGAGAGATCCAACTTAGAACTTTCCTAACAGTTAGAATAATTCATCAGTGGAACAACTTGCTTCCAAAAGTTGTGGGTACTCCAACTTTGGAAGCTTTTAAGAAGGGAGTGGACAACCATTTGTTTCAAATGGTATAGGGCAGTGATGGTGAAACTTGTCGGCACCGAGTGCCAAAAAGGTTTACGGAAACGTCATGCGCGTGCGTTCATCAGGGCTGCGCTCTGGGAAAGCCAAACTTCAAGATTCTAGCGCACATGTGCGCCCGACAATCAGCTGGCCGGGGCGCATGTGCAGGTCAGTTTTCAGCACTGTCGTGTGCACGAAGGGATTGCACTCCAGAAAAGCAGGACTTCTGGGTTCTAGTGCGCATGCATGCCCAATGATCAGCTGGCTGGAGCACATATGTAGGCAGGTTTTTGGTACTGCCGCGCACACAAAGGACAGCTGATTGTCATGCACGCATGTGCGCCAGAAACCCAAAAGACAAAAAGGCAAGGCCTTGCGTGCCGGGCGACATGGTTTTGTGTGCCACTTTGGGCATGCGTGCCATAGGTTCGCCATCACGGGTATATGGTTGAGTAGGGATTTGGACTAGAAGACCTCCAAGGTCCCTTCCAACTCTGTTATTCTATTATTCTGTTAGATGATAAGTCTTGAAAAAATTGGGAAAAGCATCCCAGGTGGATGTCACCGTGATTCCCACCTGCCAACTGAGGCTATAATCTCATTCAGTTTAACAGATGGGCCAACTAATCCCACCCCTTCTATAGGTCTGGCTCTTCAGAATAAAACCTCAGTGTTCGATTACCTTTGCCAACTGAGTTAAGCTTGTGAAATGCACCCAAATGTTTAAGTGTTCCACACAGCTTCCTGAATCCTCATCATCTGAGGAACAGTAAATGAGCATGCAGGACTGGGACTTCTGAAGCTCTGGACCAAGATCAAGAGAAATAACTGAATTGGACATCCAGTTACGAGGCCGCTGCCATATCCCCATAGAAGTTTGACTTATAATTATGGTATGTGGACTTACTTCCTCCTGTCATGTTCTTATCCTATGCTAAAAAAAATACTAATAAAATAATAATAAGATCAAGCGAGCCATTTCTTATCACTCTCTGGGTAGATTTTCATAATTGCCAATGAGAATTCTTCTGTTCTTTGGATTATAGCCTGGGCGTCCTGGACAGCAAAGCTAATAGTCAGAGATTATAGCAGTTCCATGGAAAAATATCTAGAGATAATTTTCCTCCATGATGTTTATAGAGATTCTCAATCATCCAGGTCATGACTGTCCCAAAGGTGTTTTTCAAAAGGCAACTGGACTTTCTTGGGTTTCTTTCCTTGCAGCTTCTCATCCAAAAAACTTCCTCAGTTCTGACTGAATGGTGGGGAACGAAATATAAATCCTATCCTCCCTCATTCAGTCAGAACTGAAGAAGCTTCTTGGATGAGAAATGAAACATTTTCAAGGAAAAGAAACCAAGGAAGCCCAGCTGCTTTTTGAAAAAGCACCTTTGGGACTTCCTCCAAAGTATGCCGCCGTTTACAAACATCTATCAGCTGGGCTGTTAGATGTCTGTAAATAGCAGTTAATAGATATTAATAGTTAATAGATGTTAGATGTTTGTAAATAGCAGTTGGGGATGTGGTGGCTCAGGGGCTAAGAAGCTGAGCTTGTCGATTGAAAGGTCGGCAGTTCAGCGGTTTGAATCCCTAGTGCCGCGTTAACGGGGTGAGCTCCCGTTACTTGTCCCAGCTTCTGCCAACCTAGCGGTTCGAAAGCACGTAAAAAATGCAAGTAGAAAAATAGGGATCATCTTTGGTGGGAAGGGAACAGCATTCCGTGCGCCTTTGGCGTTGAGTCATGGCGGCCACATGACCACGGAGACGTCTTCGGACAGCGCTGGCTCTTCAGCTTTGAAACGGAGATGAGCACCGCCCCCCAGAGTCGGGAACGACTAGCACATATGTGTGAGGGGAACCTTTACCTTTACCTTTTTAACAGTTAGGCAGTTCTTCTGCTTTTTTATTCCTCCTGGGCCTGCTAACTCCAGCCGTCCCTGGCTGCCAACCACCTCTCCCATCTTCCAAACACCTTGGCTCCGTTAAATGTGGTGAAAGCACTCTCTTGCCCTGAGCAGATCATGACTTTCCAAGGCTCTCTTGCAAGACGAGAACAGCTAAGAAGCAATTGTGCCTGACCACTCTAATAATATACCTCATTTGGGTCACAAAATGATTAAGGATTAAAAGGACTCCCGGTCTCCGAGAAGGCTGGAAATTGAAGAGCAAATGAGAAATAAATCTGGGAGGGGAAAGAGAGGAAGCCAGGAAAAAGAGGAGGGAAATTGCAATTAAGCAGAGAACATGCATTAAAACAGCACACAGATTAGTTAACTGATGACAACCTAGCATGGTATCTCCTTGCATTCCAGTCAGGGCCTCCCACACAGTTTAACTGCCCTTGTCTTTCGGACTTTGGCTACTAAACAGCAGAAATTTATTATCAATATTTATATTATTATTATAACACACAATTCAAAATAATAATATTAATAATACCATTTGCCATTTGGGTTCACAAAATTGAGGAAGTCACAGAAAATGAAAAAGCTGAAGTGCTCTGGGACTTTAGAATTCAAGCATCTGCCAATTTACACTAACAATTGTCAATAAAGAAGTTAAAAAAAAAAAAAGGTCTGGATAGTGGACATGGCAATGCCTGGAGCAACAGAAGAGAAGAGAAAGAACCGGAGAAAAATCACAAAATATAAAGACCCACAAAGAGAAATAGAACAATTATGGCAAAAGAGAACAAAGATACAATACCAGTAGTGAGAGGCACCTTGGGTGGAGTCCCAAAACATCTGGAGCACCATCTGAACACTACTGACATTGACAAAACCACCGTTGGTCAATTGCAAAAAGCAGCTTCTCTTGGAACAGCTTACATTCTGTTGCCATACCTTTAACATTATTAAACAACATCTGCCTATTCCTGGTTTTTGGGAAGGACTCAATAGGATAAAAATGGCAAATCCAGCCTAAACATCTGGTCGACTGTGTGGCTAATTACATATAATAATAATAGAAGCAAACAGCTTTGAGAAAAACAGCTTTGTAAGTCATTCTGAAAACGCTTTTCAAGATGAAAAGCAACAAATTAATTCATGAAAGGAAAAAGAAGGAGCGATGAAGCAACAGTTCCTTTGAATTCATGGATGGTTCAACGTTCAGCATATTTTGCAGGATCATCTCCTTCCCCTATCTTCTCACTATCACCCTGTTTATCTGATGGACACCCAGCCAGATTATCTTTAAAAAAATATCCAACACATAGCTCCACCTATGTATTCAAAAAAAAAAATCTTTCCCCAATACTTAGGAGAGAGAAAAACAAAACTTGCTGTAATATAATAAAGGTAGTCCTCGACTTACGACCACAATTGAGGGCCCCCCATTTCTGTTGCTAAGCGAGACATTTGTTAAATGAGTTTTGCCCTATTTTACAACCGTTATTGCCACAGCTGGTAAGTGAATCACTAAAGTTGTTAAGTTAGTAACACAGTTGTTAAGTGGATCTGGCTTCCCCATTGACTTTGCTTGTCAGAAGGTCACAAAAGGTGACTCCACGACCCCGGGACATCGCAACTGTCATAAATATGAGTCAATTGCTAAGGTTTAGCAAAATTGGGCCTGTTTAGCTCACGCTGGTAAAGCCTGTTATTAAGAACACAGTAGCCTGCAATTACTGCAGGTTCGAGCCCGGCCCAAGGTTGACTCAGCCTTCCATCCTTTATAAGGTAGGTAAAATGAGGACCCAGATTGTTGGGGGGGCAATAAGTTGACTTTGTAAAAATATACAAATAGAATGAGACTATTGCCTTATACACTGTAAGCCGCCCTGAGTCTTTGGAGAAGGGCGGGGTATAAATGTAAACAACAAAAAAAAAAAAGTGTTTGAATTTGATCACATGACTATGGTAATGCAGCAACAGACATTAAGTGTGAAAAAAAACAGTCATAAATTACTTTGTTCAGTGTCGTGGTAACTTCAAACCGTCACTAAATGAACTGTTGTAAATTGAGGATTACCTGAATGGCTTGCAAAAAATGACTGTGTGAATAATGCTTAGCCTAGTCTGCAAAGAGGAACTAAAAAAAATAAGGTCCCAGAGCAGTGTTTTTTTTCAGCCTGGACAACTTTTAAGTCGTATGAACTTCAACTCCCAGGATTCCCCAGCCAGCGTGAATTCTGGGAGTTGAAGTCCATACAGCTTAAAGTTGTTTAAAGCAAGCTGCGAAGCTCAATATTGAAATAAAACATTGATTTTATTTTAAAGGAAGAGTTCCCTGTACATTTGCTAAAAATACCTTTTTACTTTTGCAAATGGTTTTATCATAAAATGCCAGCAGAAGACTACAGAAGCCTGAAGGACTGTCACCATTAATTTGTCTGTGCAAAGGCACCTTGATTTTAGGCTCCTTATGCTATCTGATACGAGACACCGAGAAGAAGGCCCTCTCTGGATTAGCAGGCAGGTTATGGAATGCCTTAACATGGAGAGCTGCTTAATCCACCTCCAAATGCCCGTTTTGAACATGTATTTTTAACTCAGTAAGATGGTCGGGGCTGTACTTTTCTGTTCCTTTCACATCAGGGTTGGTTTATATGCAGTGGCCCTTTTATTTGATTTGGGAAGCACTCTAGGGGCACCGCTATAAAGTTAGAAACGGCACAAGGATTATAAAATAGATAGGAGCTTGATTTCCCCGTTTATGGTATCTGAAATATTTCTGTTCATTCGATTTTCCTCCAAGGGCCAAGTCGATTTATACAGGTAGTCCTCAACTTACGATCTACAAGCGAGCCCAAAATTTCTGTCGCTAAGTGGAGACAGCTGCTTAGTGACTTTTGCCTCATTTTACAACCTTTCTTGCCACCGATGTTAAGTTAGGAACACAGTTGCAAATTGAACCTGGCTTCCCCTTTGACTTTGCTCGTCAGAAAATTGCAAGTGGTGATCACAAGACCTTGGGACGCTGCAAACGTCAAAAATAGGAGCCAGTTGCCAAGTGGCTGAATTTTGTTCACGTGATCACAGGGATTGTCGTGTCCCACTCCTCCGCTGACGGCCGGGTCAGGGAAATCCGAATCAGGCGTGCCTCTGCAGCTCTGCCCAAAGTCCTAGCAAAGTCCTCAGAGCAGGCAGGAGACCAGAAAGTGACTTCAGCAAGATAAGTTCGACTTTGCCTGACTCAGAGACTGCCAGAAAGCAGATCCTTTATATAGGCCATGGGGTGTGGCTCCATGACTCAGCACTCATTAAGGCCTGCCCCTCCCTTCCTTCTGTTGTCTCCGCCTATCCAGTCTTCTGACGCGAGGGTCACTCCAATCAGCTGTTGTTGGAAGTAAACTTTCCTCAGGCTCACATGCTGTGGAGGAGGGGGAGGGGTCTAGTTGCTCCGTTTGCCTGGGCATGGAGTCAGGGCTGGGGCCGGGAGATGCCCCCGCCTCAGCCTGTCTGGGCATGGAGCCAGGGCTGGGGCCGGGAGGACATTCTTCAGCGTTCGGAAGCAGATAAGCAGACCCCGGCTGCGGTGAGAGCGGGCAAGACACAACAGGGATTCTGCAGCAGTCGTAAGTGTAGAAATGGTCCAAGTCACACTTTTCAGTGCTGCTGTTAACTTCAACGGTCACTAAACAAATGGTTCTAAGTCTACCTGCAGAGGGATCGCCCTTTATTTTATCTCCACAATGCTGAGGAAAGAGGGACTTGGTCGTAAGCTACCCAAGGGATTTTCTCTGTTTTGGGCTAGACACGAACACGGATTTCCCTAGACACAGATTACATTGTCACACTTTTGTGTTGTGGCATACTGCAGGACTGCACAAACTGAATAATGGGAAAACGTACTGAAGTATGTCTGGGTGGGAACAAAAGACAACCATTCTACACGTCGTCCTTACTTAATGACCATTAGCTGCTCACAACCCATTCCAAAGTTCTGACAGCTACACAACGCCCCTCCCTCCCCCATAGACACACAATCACATTTTGGGCTCGTGGCAACCGGCTCAGCTGGTTGAACTGTCCCATAGTTGTGATCACGGGTCTGGATGGGGAGAAACAGACTCAAGCTCAATCCCTCCAAGACGGAGTGGCTGTGGATGCCGGCACCCCGGTACAGTCAGCTGCAGCCGCAGCTGACTGTGGGGGGCGAGTTATTGGCCCCAATGGAAAGGGTGCGCAACTTGGGTGTCCTCTTGGATGGGCGGCTGTCGTTTGACGATCATTTGGCGGCCGTCTCCAAGAGGGCTTTTTACCAAGTTCGCTTGGTTCGCCAGTTGCGCCCCTTCCTTGACCGGGATGCCTTATGCATGGTCACTCATGCTCTTGTCACTTCCCGTTTGGATTATTGCAATGCTCTCTACATGGGGCTGCCCTTGAAGTGCACCCGGAGGCTGCAGCTAGTCCAGAATGCAGCTGCGCGGGTAATAGTGGGAGCAACTCATTGCTCCCATGTAACACCAATCCTGCGCAGTTTGCACTGGCTTCCTGTGGTCTTTCGGGTGCGCTTTAAGATTCTGGTTACCACCTTTAAAGTGCTCCATGGCTTAGGACCCGGGTACTTACGGGACCGCCTGCTGTTACCCTATGCCTCCCACCGACCCGTACGCTCACACAGAGAGGGCCTTCTCAGGGTGCCGTCCGCCAGACAATGTCGGCTGGCGGCCCCCAGGGGTAGGGCCTTCTCTGTTGGAGCTCCTAGGCTTTGGAATGAACTTCCCCCTGGTTTACGTCAAGTGCCTGATCTTCGGACTTTTCGCCGTGAGCTGAAAATGCACCTATTTATTCAAGCGGGACTGGCTTAGAAGTTTTACTAAATTTTAACTGGGGCTATTTGTATTTTAGGATTTTAAACTGTTTTAAATTTTGGCCATCTTGTAATATGTTTTGTTTTAGTTTTGTTTTAAAGTGTATATTGTGGATTTTTATTTGGCTGTACACCGCCCTGAGTCCTTCGGGAGAAGGGCGGTATAAAAATAAATAAATAAATAAAATCACGACTTAGAACTTGCTGCCATGGATCATTTAATGGCTATTGTGTTCACTTAATGACTACCACAAAAAAGTCATTAAATGAGATCCAGTCAAATGAGTACCACGACTTACGACATCATGACTTACAACAGAAATTCTAGATGTTATCTTTAAAAGTTACAGCACCCCAGGGTTAGCTGGGTTCCAACACTGAATAGATTTTCCAAGAGATGACAAAATTGCCCAAGGACTCAGAAAATGAACTCAGCATCATGAATTCAATTTACTGCTTTTAAGTGTATGTAATTTAACTGGATAGGATACACAAATGCAGAGGAGTGCAGGAACAACTTTGACAAGGACCGCACAACTTTAAACACCTGTCTCTAATAGGAGAGAAAGACAAAGAGCAACGCAGATACCCAGATATATATTTACACGCAAAACTTTAGAATTAAATTGAGGGAGCACGGTAGAGTAGTCCAAAATGTTTCTTCTGGCTATATACTGGGTAACCAAACTACAAACACATAGGAATCCTTAAAGAAAAAAATACTTCTCTGTCTTTAAATACAAAATGCAAAAAAATATGTTTATTTACTAAAATACCTGTACCCCGTATTTCTAATTAAAAATGCAGTGGTTTTTTTTATTTATCAATCAAACTTGGATGCTGCCTGACTCACAACAACTCTGGGTGATTCACAACAATCACAACAAGGAAATTGCAATAACGCCAATTAAAAAAGATTTTAAAATGGTGAGAATGATAATCCAGATGGAAACGAAGGAAGCCATCTCAATCTCCCTTGCTAAAGGCCGCGTACAAACCCACATGCATACACACAAACATACAATAAACTATCTTTATAAAATGGGCCTAATTCACAAAGAGCAACCCAAAATGATGCTCCTCTACCATTACAAGATTCCAATCTTCCTCTTCTAGCCTTAAAAGCTAGAAAATAGAGATGGTTTGTACAGGTTGTCCCCGACTTACAACGATAATGGAATCTGCCCCGTTGCAGTAATTAAGTCATGACCGTCATAAAATGGATCACCTATGTGATCAATCTGATTCTATGTCCTTTGTTTTGCAGCAGTTGTTAAACAACTGTTTGCTATGCGGTGGTTTGAAAATACCTTTTTTTTTTCTTTGACAAAAACATCATTCAACATGGCCATAAGACCACAGGATGCGGCAAATGGCTATAAATGCCAAACAGCCGAAATGCCAAACAGTGGTTGGAACTTCAAAACCTTCATAAGTATCCTGAGAGAGATCTATCGTAATCTCAAACAGACATTAAGTGATCAGTTATATGTTGAGGAGTACCTGTCTATTATTGTCACCCCACTCTTAGCCTCAAGCAGGAAAAATTCTCTCTCTCTCATTCTTTCTCTCTCTCTCTTTCTCTCATTCTCTCTCTCTCATTTTCATTCTCTCTTTCATTCTCTCTCTCTCATTCTCTCTCTCTCTCTCTCCCTTTCTCTCATTCTCTCATTCTCTTTCTTTCTTTTTCTCTCTAATTCTCTCTCTTTCTCATTCTTTCTCTCATTCTCTTTCTCTCATTTTTTCTCTCTCATTCTTTCTCTCTCTCTTTCTCTCATTCTCTCTCGCTCATTTTCATTCTCTCTCATTCTCTAATTTTCTCTTTCTCATTCTCTCTCTCATTCTCTTTCTCATTCTTTTTCTCTCTAATTCTCTCTCTTTCTCATTCTTTATCTCATTCTCTTTCTCTCATTCTTTATCTCATTCTCTTTCTCTCATTCTTTATCTCATTCTCTCTTTCTCTCTCATTCTCTCTCTCTCATTCTCTCTCTCACTCTCTCTCTCCCCTCCCCCATCCTTACACACCTACACAAACGCAAACACACAGAGAGATGTGTCCAAGATAATGAACCTCCCTCTATTTACAGTGCGATATAAATATATACCTCCTCATCTTCTGTTTACAATTGTGCGTCTTCAACAGGGCAACTGTATCAGTGCTACACAACACACAATTGGACGTACATTTTCCCAATCAACCCCCTGAACAAATCATTCTAACAAAACGATGAAAAGCTACACAGGAATAGCCAACAAGTGGCATTTCATTCACAGTGTTCTCCTCCTCCTGCAGCTTTCCTGCCTACAAGGAACTGGAAACTCTTCATATATCCAGCCCGCTGAAGTTTATTATTCCACAACAAATAAGTCCTATATTTAGAACTTTTTCCATCCAAGAACTATTGAACTAGGAAGCCGGAAAAGGTTAAAAAAGTCTATCGGACACAGGCACATATATAAACCCAGCAAACTTTTCCAAAATACAAGCTAAGGTTCAGGGCAGTTATACTGATAATCCTTGACTTACAACTCTTTGTTTATGACCGTTCAAAAGTATTAACAGCACTGAAAAACATGACTATTGACTGGTTTTCGTACTTGGAATTGTTGCAGCATCCCCACGGTCACATGATCAAAGTTCAGGCACTTGGCAACCGGCATGTGAGAATAGAATAGAGCTGGAAGGGACCTTGAAGGTCTTCTAGTCCAACCCTCTTTCTTGGCATAAGTTCAGAAGACACCGATACAAAAATAAATGCAAGAAGATGAAGCTATCAACGTTCTTTTCCGGCAAAGGCCAAACGCCATTGCTGGTCTGTTTTAAGCCTTATGGGAGGGGCCAATCATCTCTTGGCTCTACTCCTGAGTCGTCCTCTTTGCTTTAGCTGCTCTTGCCTTCTGGCAATTCTTCTCATGCGTGCATTAGGAACAGGCTCTTCCTGTTCCTCTGCCTCACTACTATCAGTCTCTGGAAGCTCTGGAGTCTGCACCTCACTCCCCGATGGCCCTGGCCCCACCTCTACCTCCAACACAGAGCCCTCATCCGGGCCTTTCCCAGCCTCCAGGACTGGCCCATGTTCTTCTTCAGCCTCATCGCTGTCCGACTCCTTTGCCAGCTCCGCAGGCTGCTGGCGGACTACAATAAGACTGGTTGGTCCAGTCTCTTCTTAAAAACCTCCAGTGATGAAGCACCTACAAATTCTGAAGGCAAGCTGTCCCACTGGTTAATTGTCCTCACTGTTAGGAAGTTTCTCCTTAATTCCAGGTTGCTTCTCTCCTTCATTCGTTTCCATCCATTGTTTCTTATGGTGCTTTGGAAAATAAGTTGGCCCCTTCTCTTTTTTTCTTTATGATGGTTGCAGTGTCCCGGGGTCATGTGATCACTCCTTGCGACCTTCTGACAAGCAAAGTCAAATTGGAAAAATAGATTCACTTAACCACGTTACTAACTTAACAACTGCAGTTGTTCACTTAACCACTATGGCAAGAGAGGTCGTAAAATGGGGTAAAACTCGCTAAACGAATATCTCAGTGAGCAACTGAAATTCTGGGCTCAGTTGAGGTCGTAAGTCTAAGGCTACCTGTATTCCATGCATAGAAAGTTTTTTATTAGGACAAAGCACCTGCCTTGAAGCTGCTGGTATAAATTTCAGAGGGTTGTTGTTTTTTTTAATCAGAGGGAGGGGCAGGTGAGCTCCTGCAGGCCTCTTCGCCATAAATTTTGCATGGCTCACCTCAACAGGTGGCATCTGGGAAGAGCGAGAATGCTAAACATCTTCCAAAAAAACCTTATTTCTTCCCACCATTACCACATGGGTAGACCTCTGTGGTTGTCTTAAGGAAAGGCACTTTTCACAAATTAACTGTAACTTAATCATCAGCTGAAAATGCACATAAATATCCAATCCTACACACACTTAATTCTATCAAAATCCGCAGGGTTTACTCTGGAGGAATTACATTATATCTGGAGCTTAGGAAATACATGCCAAGTTGTGTTATATTCTAATATTTAATTGAGGAAATGTGGCATGAATGACAACTACCCCAGGTTTCAGAATGCAAGTTAGACCTGCAATGATTTTTTTCACCATTACTTCTACCATTAGACAACGCAAACGTCTATTTAATTCTGAGACCTAGTGAGAGATGTTGCAGCATTTAAAGACAAAGGGCTATGAATAACTTTTAAATATTATTTTCCCAGTATGAAAACTGGGGGAACTTTCCAAAAGGATGCGCATTAGCAAAACAACTGCGAAGATGCCTACAAATTAGCCCTGAGTACAAGTACGAACACCACTTTTATTTAGCCGAACGTTTAAAATATCCCAATAATTCTCCATGCAATTTCAAGATGTTATTTCAGATAAATTTCTCCGACACAACCTGTGTGTCTCTCTGTGTGTACATCCCGTGCAAACTGCAACTTAATTGGCATTTAGCTGACCTCAATATCAGAATAATAAAGTGCTTTTGCCAAGAGCAAGGGGGTTAATAACAAACAGGATGATTAAAAAAAAGTAAAAAATAAAAAAGTGGAAGCTGTTATCTTTCATAATGTTACACGCAAGAGTTAGAAAAGATTTTCAGCCTGGGGAAAATACTGTTTTGACAAAGCCTTCAGACCATCTGCCAGTGGCGGCCGTAACCCCGTCTTGGTCCCTCCAGACTATCCTTTAGGACTCTGCATTATGACAGGGCAGGTTCAAAGCACACAAGGACGAAAAAAGCGACACAAGGCCTTATCCATTGCCTGTCTTTTTTTTTTCTTTTCTTTTCTTTTCAGCCACAATGGAATCCATTCTTTTCTGCAGGAAGAAGATGGGTCATTTATTATTACTAGTCAAGCTGTGGAAAATGCCTCTCTTGCCTAATTAAGCCACATTTCTACTGGCTGAGCTCTTTCAAATGACCTCTCTGGATTTCTCAGGGGGGAAGAGGAGGAGGAGGAGGAGGAGGAGGAGGAAGAGGAGTAAGAGGAAGAAGAGCAGAGGAAGGAGGAGGAGGAAGAGGAGGAGGAGGAGGAAGGAGGAGGAGGAGGAAGAGGAAAAAGAGAAGGAGGAAGGAGGAAGGAGGAGGAGGAGGAGGAGGAGGAGGAGGAGGAGGAGGAGGAGGAGGAGGAGGAGGAGGAGGAGGGGAGGAAGAAGAGGAGGAAGGAGGAGGAGGAGGAAGAGGAGGAGGAAGGAGGAGGAGGAGGAGGAGGAGGAGGAGGAGGAGGAGGAGGAGGAGGAGGGGAGGAGGAGGAGGAGGAAGGAGGAGGAGGAGGAGGAAGGAGGAGGAGGAGGAAGGAGGAGGAAGGAGGAAGGAGGAGGAGGAGGAGGAGGAGGGAGGGGAGGGGAGGAAGAGGGGAGGAAGGAGGAGGAGGAGGAAGGAGGAGGAGGAGGAGGAGGAAGAGGAAGAAGGAGGAAGGAGGAGGAGGAGGAGGAGGAGGTGTAAGAGGAAGAGGAGGAAGAGGAGGAGGAAGAGGGAGGAGGAGGAGGAAGGAGGAGGAAGAGGGGAGGAAGGAGGAGGAGGAAGGAAGGAGGAGGAGGAAGAGGAGGAGGAAGGAGGAGGAGGAAGGAGGAAGGAGGAGGAGGAGGAGGAAGAGGAAGAGGGGGAGGGGGAGGGGGGAGGGGGAGGTATTGTTTGGGTTGCTAGCCATGGTGTTTCATCCAGGTTGGAAAAACAATATAAACATAAACATTCTAGCACTGTTCTTTGCAATGGGTATGCAAATTATTACTGCATTTTTTCCATAATTTCTGTTACAACCTGCAAGGGAAAAGGAGGAACACCCGTAAATTGAATGCTCTTCTTATTTTTTTCGCCCAGAATTCCAAGTATAGAGAGCTTCAAATGTTCTTTAAAATCTCTCCACCCTCCTCTCTGCAGTGGAACTAATAAACTATAGGTAGTCCCCGATTTACAATGATTCATTTGGCGACTGTTCAACGTTACAATTGCAATGAAAAGGGCCGTGGTGGCTCAGGCTGTAAGAAGCCTGTTATTAGAACACAGCAGCCTGCAATTACTGCAGGTTCTAGTCCCACCAGGCCCAAGGTTGACTCAGCCTTCCATCCTTTATAAGGTAGGTAAAATGAGGACCCAGATTGTTGGGGGGGCAATAAGTTGACTTTGTAAATATACAAATAGAATGAGACTATTGCCTTACGCACTGTAAGCCGCCCTGAGTCTTCGGAGAAGGGCGGGATATAAATGTAAATAATAAAAAAACTGACAAAAATCGGGCCTCACCCTTACAACTGTCGCAGCATCTCCATGGTCAAAAAAAATGGGTGCTTGGCAAGGATCGGCATGCATTCACAACCGCTGTTGCATCCCAGGGTCATGTGATCACCATTTGTGACTTTCCCTGCCGGCTTCGGACAAGCAAAGTCAATGGGGGAAGCTGGATTCGCTTAACAACTACCGTGATTCACTAATGGACCACTGGTGGTCCGCAAGAAAATTTTGGTGGTCCGCAGAAAAATTATCTGCATTTTTTTATATTGCACTAAATCAGAGGTCCTCAAATTATGACACCTGGGCTGAATATGTGCAATGAACGTTTGTGTTGCTGCAAAGAGTCTCCCCCTTTGGGGTCTTTTTGTGTGGGTCAGAGGGGGACAGAAATTCCAACTTGGGGTCTGCTTCGGCCTCCTGGTGTGGGGCTTTGGGCGAAGGCTGGAGGGAAGCACTGCTGGTGGCGAAGAGTCGGAAGGCCTTGTTCCAGTGGGGCTGCATCATGGCCTGGAACTGGCTGACCATCTCAGCCCGCTGAGCCTCCAGCCGCCTGTACCTGGCCTTGCACTCCTGCAGGTCTTCCCTCTGCTTGGAAAGCCTATGCTCCTAGTCCTCAGTGAGGTGCTTCTGCTGAGCCTCCTTCTCGGTCAGATCCAATTTGAACTGAGCTGTTTTGCCAACTCTTTCTCGTGGTGGCTGCTTAGCTCCAACAACTGCTTCCTGTTGGGGCCCTAAGGAGCCCAGGCGGGCAGGCGAGGAGGGGTTGGTAGGGGTGAGGAGAGGCCAGAGAAACGCCACTCGACCATGAGTAACATCGAGTTGGCCACGCCCACCCAGTCACATGACAACTTAGCCACGCCCACCCAGCCGTTCATTAGGCAGATCATATTAGTGGTCCGCGGGATTTAAAATTATGAATTTAGTGGTCCCTGAGGTCTGAAAGGTTGGGGATTCCTGCACTAAAACAACTGTGGCAAAAACGTATATAAAATTAGACATGACCCATTTCACCGTCGCCTTGCTTAGCAACAGGAATTCTGGCCCCGATTGTGGTCGTTACATCGAGGACCAGCGAAGGTGGTGCCATAAACCTGAGGAAGGAAAATAAACGAGAAAAAAGAGCAGCTCACCATCCCTGTCACAGCCCGGACGCACGCACTTACACGCATACGCGCAGAATGAGTGACTAATATTGGATAGGGCGTTAGTTATAGTTAAGTCTTTTACTGACATCCTTGACAGCTCCTCAACATACTAAGCTCCAGAGGCAGCTAGCCAGCAAGATGAGAAATTTGGATTTAAAGTTAATAAGTCCCAGTTGGCACCCTGGTATTTTTTTTTTTTAAAAAAAAAGGACCAAGAAGGGTAAGAAGAGGGAACAATGCATTTCTGACATTATAGGTTTCCTTTAATCAAGAGACCATTTAAAAGCGTTCTGCTTCAGACTTTTCCGAAAAATGAGCGGGGGGGAGGGCGCGGAAGAAAGCTTGCTATATGCAACATCCACTGATGAGGAAGGCATCTTTGAGTCTGTCAAGAGCCTGATAGCCTGGAAAACTCAAAGGCCATCTCATGGCTAGATAGCGATCGGCAGCAGAGAGAAAAACCAATTCCAGACACAGACATTTCTAGCTTGGAGAGGATATGGGCGTACAACATCCCCGTTTTCCAGTTTTGCAAACTCGAGTCTTCCCGGGCTCTCTATTCCTAGACATGGGGAGAGGAAACGGAGAGAGGAGGGAATACATTCAAATGTAGTCCTTTAACGAAATTCCCTGCTTCCCAAACTTTTTTAATTTTTAATTTAAAAATGTGCAGTTTTGAAAACGGTCCGTTCAAAATCTTTTCCCTAAATCGTTTTTGAAAAAAGGGAAACTGGAAAAAAAAAAAAAGGCATAGGTTAACCCACCAGGTCAACTCCAATCCGATCCATTTCCTCAGACGCAAACACGAGCGCGCCAAAAAAACACCCTCGCACACCGCTCTGCACCACTAAACACCAGTTCCTACCAACAGCCAACATCTGAACTGCTGTCACAGTTCATTAGCGTTAGCTCCGAGAAAGATGAACAGGGTCACCCTAATGACGACAGCCTGGTCAAGGAGACTACGTCTTCTCATGGGAAGGAAAGAAAGCCTGGCTCAGAGATTTTGGGTGGGAGGAGGAGGAGGAGGAGGAGGAGGAGGAGGAGGAGGAGGAGGAGAATCCAATTCAGCAGGATGATGTACTCTGAGGTTCATTAACCTGGGATGAAGCGAAGCAACGAAGCACAAACAGGATTATCCCTCCAATTTCTGAAGGAGTGTTAAGATAGCTCTCACCTGGAACATACCATTCCTCCCCACCCCCACCCCCACCCCAAAAAAAAAAATCCAGCCACCCATGCATGCATCTTGCTGACGACTTGCAATCAAAGCCATGTACAGGAGCAAAAGGTTGGAGAAATACAAAAATGACCTTCACTGTAGAAATGCATTGTACGGGAGCAGTGGACAAAGATGGGTCCAACAGAGCTACATTGTTTTGTAACAGATCAGCTGAACATTCCAGCTTTCCATCATTTGATAAGAATGTAGTAATTAATTAACTTAGTTGCAATCAAATTAGGGCTCCTAAATTAGGAAAACATTTTTCCAAATGTGTTGCATTTGGTGAAGGCCCCAGGAAAAGTTATTCAGATGCGGTGGAATGTCTAAACCATGGGTCTCCAAACTTGGCAACTTTAAGACTTGGGGACTTCAACTCCCAGATTTCCTCAGCCAGCATGTCTGCCTAAGGAATTCTGGGAGCTGAAGTCCACGAGTCTTAAAGTTGCCAAGTTGGAGACCCCTGGTCTATACTGATAAAAAGATCCGAGCTGTGGCATTCCTTTTGACACTCTATGGAAGCAAAAAGTGAACTTTGTAAGAAGCAAGTTAGGAAAAATACTGACCCTTTTGAATGTTGGTTTTGGAGAAGATTCCTGAGAATAATGTAGACAGCCAAGAAAACAAAACAGATGGATGACTCAACAAACTAACCCAGAGTTCTCACTCAAGGCACAAATGACCAGGTTCAAATTATCCTACTTTTGACAAATTATGTTAAGACTCAGCTGTCCCAAGAAGGCTCTAATGCTAGGAAAGGTAGAAGAAAAGAGAAGAGGAGGATGACTACCAAAAATGTGGATGGATTTTTGTTAGAATGGCGATTGGTGCACCACTGGTTTCACCAATGAAAGACTGAAAGAACAGGTTTCAGAAAAGATCTATTCTGTTTCCCCGAAAATAAGACCCAACCGGAAAATAAGTCCTACCATGATTTTTCAGGATGCTCGTAATATAACCCCTACCCCCCAAATAAGCCCCAATTAAGACTGTGAGCCAGATGGGTGCATTTAGTACCGTATTTCCCGCAAAATAAGACCTAACCAGAAAATAAACCCTAGCGCATCTTTTGGAGCAAAAATTAATATAAGACCCGATCTTATTTTTGGGGAAACACGGTATCTATGTGGGCATTAAGCGTCAACAACAACTTGATGGCAACAATCAATCCATCAATCCCTAAGTTAGACATCTATACTATTGTGTTGAGACAGCCCATGTTAAGCTAAAAAATTCTGGGAGTGTTAACCTCAATGCATTTGGAGGCATCAGACGGTCTTGGAGTAACTAGGAACTTTTGCATGAAAAGATTGTCATTATCTGAGCTGTGATTCTGAAAACAAATTCCAAACCCCAGAATGCACTCAGAAGGGCCTCTTATTTTAGTTTAAGTACTGTACATCTCTTTTGCAACTAGCTTTGGTAAGTGGCTCTTGAGTTTCTGGTTAAAAAAAAACAAACTCCTACAAACCTTAAGTGCACATATCGCTTTCCTTTCTCTGTTATTCTATAGAACAGAATAACAGAGAAGGAAAACAAGCTGAGATTCTCTTACATGAAACATTATATGGGTTTCCATCTCAATAAAAGACAATGTTTATTTATTTATTTTATATTTATTTATATTTATTTGCTAGACTTTGGCTTAATGGAAGTTCAAAATCCAGCTGTTTTGGGATTTATAAACCCAGTTTATGATTTAGCACCAGGTCACTGTAGATGGTTGTCCGTGCCATGGCTGAAACAAGCTACAGCTTGCCAAGAAGTGTAACCGTACCCTGCATAGTTATGTCATTCAGAAAATTATTATTAAAACAAGCTATGGTTTAACATGTATGAATGCAACATAGCATATGTTACATCAATATTATTCCAGTAATGGACTAGGCACTATGTTAACAGAATTCTGATTTTTTTATTCCTCCTGTATTCCCAAATCTTCTCGTGAAAATTAACAGCTCTCTATAATATAGAGGATTGTGGTGATATGCGAGTTGTTGGAAATACAGTGAAGGATAAGGATGAAAGCTCTATTTCCTTATGAAATGTGTGTTATTTGTATCCTATATTGAACATAATGAGGATATCTGAGTGGCGGATAGATCAACCATTAACAGTAAAGGAACAGGCAGCCAAGTGATAAACCACAGAACAGCACTTGGTAGAGCAACTATGAAGGCCTTGGAATAAATATTCAAATAGTGTGTCAAACAGAATACCATGACTTGCATGATTCTGATCTTGGACATGTTAGACGTATCACATATGTTTACATGGTTCAAGGTCAAAATCGTGCAAGTCATGGTATTCCCTGTGGCACACTTTGGAGGTGAAAGTTGGATTTTGAAGAAGCAGGTTAAAAAGAGTGTTGACTCCTTTGAGTTTTGGTATTGGAATGGACTCCTGAGTAAACCGTGGACAGCCAAGAAAACAAACCAGTGGCTCACCAATCTAATCAACCCAGAGTTCTCACTCGAAGCAAAAATGACCAGGGTCGAATTATCCTACTTTGGATGCATTATGTGAAGACCCAGCTCTGTGGAAAAGCTTCTAATGCTGGGAAAGGTGGAAAGGAAGAGCAATGGTCTATCAGGAAGACCTTAAAGACCAGGTTAGGCACAGATCCCCCTGGGGAAAAATCTGTCCATGTGGTTGCTCGGAATCAAAACTGACTTAACGACACATAATCAGTCAAAATGGACATACAGGTAGTCCTCAATTTACAACAGTTTGTTTAGTGACCATTCAAAGTCACAACGGCACTGAAAAACGGCACCTATGGCTGTTTTTCACACTTACGACCGCTGCAGCATCCCCATGGTCACATGATCAAAATTTGACCGCTTGACAAATGGCTCATATTTATGACAATTTGCAGTGTTCCGGAATCATGTGATCAACTTTTTGTGATCTTCTGACAAGCAAAGTCAATGGGAAAACCTGATTCATTTAACAACCTCAGCAGCGCTGAAATAGACTAATTTATGACCATTTTTCATAAGAGGAGAACCAGAACTAAGTTAGAGGGACTCCGTTGCAGTGATGATGGTTGAACTGTGAAAGATCAGGCTAAGGATAGATCATCATGGGGAAAAAAATCTATGCAGTTGCTAGGAGTTGACACAGACTTGATGGCACATAATCAATCAAAAATACAGAATTTTGCCATCAGACCTCTCTGTCACTACTAAGTAATTGGACTTCAACTTCCATAATCCCCAACAGGAGATTAATTCCAACAGATCATGAAAATGGTGTGTCTGAGAATCAATAATGCAGGTGCACAGGTAGTCCTCGACTTACGACCACAACTGAGCCCAACATCTCTGTTGCTAAGAGAGAGATTTGGTAAGTGAATTTTGCCCCATTTCACGATCTTCCTTGCCACGTTTGTTAAGTGAATCGCTGTAGTTGTTAAGTGAATCTGGTTTCCCCATTGACTTTGCTTGTCAGAAGGACACAAAAGGTGATTCCCATGACACCAGGACACCAAAACCGTCATAAATATGAACCACGTGCCCAAATTTTCATCACATGAACACAAGGATGCTGCAACGGTTGTAAGTGCGAAAAATGGTCCTAAATCGCTTTTTAACTTCAAATGGTCATTAAATAAACTGTTGTAAACCAAGGACTACCTATAATGATTTGCAAGCAATGTTGGCATGTCTGAAAGATAAAATGGGAGACAAAATTATTTCCTTCTCGATCTCAACATCTAGAAAAACCTTTGTGGTTTGGTCCTTTGCTTTCAGTTCATCCTACTTCTACCTTAAGCCTTCCAATCTGTAATTTCCATCAGCTTCGGTTCTTGGAAAGGTGTGACTGGAGACAGGTGAATGATAAAAGCCAACATCTGAAGAAGGAGAAACAAAACCTCCTTTCTTTTGTCCAGTTTAGGATCAAAGATCAGACGTATGTCTCCTGTGAGATTATTATTCTCTTGAGTAATGAAAGGATATTTCCATAATTAATATCTTGGAAGAGGCACTTCAGCATCAGGGGATTACGAGAGCCGAGCGCTGCTTTTGATCTTCCATTTTAGCCTCATCCCTTACACCTCCAAATAGAAAATTGGCAAAAATCACTTTTGTTGGTGGATTAAAAGCTATAAGAACTGCGAGAGCTGCAATCTGGGAACAAGTTACACTGCGTATACCCAACATTAGAGAATGAATGGACTCTTCAGTGTCAGCTGAAATTGTAGATATATCAAATTTGGAATCTGATAGAAGTCACATTTTGCCTAATATAATGGAGCCATTAATACATTTCTCACAGACATAATGCTTAGGTACAGACAGGCAATTTGATCTGACAGTGACATATATATATATGATCCACCCACATACTGAACATGGGATCAGATTCAGCTTGTGGAATTGAATGCAACCTCTATATATGGTTGCAATCGTAGTTAGCAAAATTCAGGATATATTTTGGCACTATTATTCTTGCAACAGTGAGATTCTTTCAACTAGAACCTGTTCGTGTGACACACTTTCCCATGGTTAACTGAACTATAGTTTGGTCAATTAACCCAATTAAACATTAAAACCCAAACATTGACGCATAAGCTAACTACATTCTGTTTCTGCTTCATACAACAGACTGGGCTCAAATCTGATTGGCTGGTTTGTGGCTTTGTGTGTTGTCATAATATAACTACATGGAATCAAACAACTCTGTATCCCATATTTTCTTCTAAATGCAAGACAACAACAGAGTTGTTATAACCTTTCCAGGCTATAGGTAAAAAAAAGAGTAAAGGAGTCCCTATGGATTTTATTCCGCTAGTCTTTGGCGACTCTAAGTGGCGGTGTTCATCTCCGTTTCAAGGCCATTGATCCAGCATTGTCCAAAGACATTTCTGCGGTCATGTGGCCAGCTTGACGTTACAGAGCACTGTGATCTTCCCACCGAAGTGGTACCTATTTATCTACTCACATTTGCATACTTTTGAACTGCTAAGTTGGCAGGAGCTGGGGTGAGGATGGAAGCTCACGTTGTGACTTGGCATTCAGGACTCGAACCTGGGCTGCTGGCTTTCCAGCTGAAAAGTCCAGTGTCTTAACCTCTGAGCCATCGCCCCGCCCCTTCTAGGCTACAGACAGGGACATAAATACAGGTAATTCTCAATTTACCATCACAACTGAGCCCAAAATTTCTGTTGCTAAGCAAGATAATTGTTACGATTTGCCCTATTTTACGACCTTTCTTGCCCACTTGTCAAGTGAATCACTGCAGTTGTTAAATTAGTAACATGGTTGTTAAATGAATCAGGTTTCCCCATTGACTTTGCTGATCAGAAGGCCGCAAAAGGTGATCACATAACTCTAGGACACTCCAACGATCCTAAATACGAACCAGTAGCCAAGCATCTGAATTTTGATTGCATGACTATGGCAATGTTGCAATGGTCGTAACTGTGAAGAGCAATCATCAGTCACTTTTTTCAGGGCTGTTGTAACTTTGAACGGTCACTAAACAAATAGTTGTATGTCGAGGACTACCTGTAATTACTGAGTATCATCAAAGTTTGATCATTTCAGAAGTACATAATGGGGGACTACTCTTGCCTGAGCAGGAAATTGGATTAGAAGACTCCAAAGTTCTGTTCTGTTCTGTTCTGTTCTGTTCTTATCCTATTCTAATTCTATTCTATTCTTACTGCAGTCGGTAGGATTTGCTGATCTACTGAAATTCATTCAGAAATTTATCACAGAAGCCATTATGACTATTCCCCCATTCCTTCTCTAATTAGGCTTGTCAATTTACATCAACAAATCCCAGAATTTCCAGCCAGCATTAAAATTCTTATCGTAAACCATCCAGAGAATACCAGGATGGGGAATATCCCAGAAATCTTTATGAATGCAACTTGGAGTCATTAGCATTCATCGTAATATATTTTAATTTCATTGACAAGTGTTAATAAATACATGATCATTTACCCTAATCTGATCTCTCTCCACACCCCCATCCATCCTCCATCCTTCTCATCTCTTCAGCATTCTCAAGGGCACAAAACTCTGTGCATTTAGCAGACCAAGCCCTGAAAGCATCTTCATTTGAAATTTATCTCCCATTTCCATGAATCCCAGAAAATTGATCTCTCAATGCGGAAGATCATCTCCTCAAGGTGGGGGAGGAGGGGATTGCTTAAGTTTGCAGTTGAGTTACCATGGCAGGAGCCAATTTCCATGATTGGTAGCATGATTGCAGCGCTGCAATAAATTAGTGTCTCCATTTATGGACATTTTCATATCCAAATGAACTATAGAGAGGAAACTAGTCTACAACAACAAAAAAACGATGACAACACAGCTTCTGAGGAATAACAATTTTTTGGGGGTGGGGCGGTTGGAGAGGAAGGAAAGTGTTACAATCAATCAATCAATCAATCAACCAATCAATGTGCCAAGACATATCATCAGGGACTTCCAGATGTTGCCTGGATGTATTACAGGAGCACAGATCGCTGAGACAGGTAGTGTGACATGCCAGCAAATGGAGTGTGAGAGACAAATAGATCCAAGTTCCTTGTTTTCCTGTGACAATTCAGTAAATATCAGGAACATTTACATCTCACAAATGGCTTTGCCTTCTGAATTTTAATTAGACCAGGTATGCCAGTATTTAAAAATGGTGTTTTTTAAAGATCCATCCTACATGGGAAGGATGTTCTAAATGAAGCTTGATGTGAATAATGGTAGCTAAGAACCTATTATTATATTACAGGAAGTCCTCGATTTACGGCCACAATTGGGAGCAGAATTTCTGTTGCTACATGAGATATTTGTTAAGTGAATTTTGTCCCATTTTACGACTTTTCTTGCCACAATGTGAATCACTGAAGTTGTTAAGTTAGTAGCACGGTTGTTAAGTGACTTCCTCATTGACTTTGCTTGTCAGAAGGTTGCAAAAGACGATCACACAACCTCAGGACACTGCAACGGTCATAAATATGAGTCAGTTGCCAAGCACTGAATTTTGATCATATGACATGGAGATGTTTTAAACAGTGGTGGGATTCAACCGGTTCACACCACTTCGGCCAAACCGGTTGTTAAACTGTTGGGTAGTCCCTCGACTTACGACCACAATGGGACCAGAATTTCCACTGCTAAGCAAGTTGGTTGTTAAGTAAGTTGTACCCAATTCTATGACCTTTTAAGCCATGGATCGTATGTGATATCATGTGAATCATGCCGTCATTAAACAAATCCAGCTTCCCCAGTTCACTTTGGTTGTCAGAACCTCACCGGGAAAGTCGTAAATGGCGATCACATAAGATGTGAGATGTGGCCACTGTCGTAAATAGATGCTGGATGCTGAGCATCCCAATTTTAATCACATGATAATGGAAATGCTGTGATAAGTTGTAAGTGCGAGAAATGGTCATAAGTCACTTTTTTCAATGCTGCTATAACTATGAATGGTCACTAAACTAATGTTTGTAAATTGAGGACTATCTGTAATAGTTTGGGAGACAGAATTTCTTTATACATCTTTTAGCTGGCCAAGAATACTGATTTTTTTTTATATACTTATTTGGTTGCTAGCAGGGAATAGCCTGGGTCAAAATTTCTTAAAATGTTTTTTTGTCTTGAAACCTTTCCACTTTTAAAAATTATGGAGGGGACTGGGATATAGTTATCAATATTTACTATATTAAAAATTAAAACAGATGCACTCACTGCGCTGCTGCTTTTCATGATTCCTCAATTGGTTTTATTTATTTATAAATTAAATTTATATGGCCTCTAAATCACACAAAGAGCAACACTGGGTGGAGTACAACAATCCAATAAAACAAAAAAATATAAAGCAATCATTACCTAAAACCATGACATAATTATTAAAAAATTAATAACTATAAAAGCAGAACTATAAAACCATCCTATAATCATTAAAAAGTATAAAAGAACTTTTAATATTTTTTCCACATAGGCTGGCAAATCATTTTGATTCTGAAGACCCCTGAGGACCTTAGGGGACCCTCAGGGGTCCTCAGACCACAATTTGAGAAACAATGGATATTCTTGCTCACACAAGTTTGAAATTTTCAAGCACAAATTTGAAATTTTCAAATTTCACTTGGGTATAGGAACCACAACTGTCATCAGAGTCACAAGAGAGCAATTTTAGGAGTGAAAAACATGGTATCTCTACCGTAATAAGTACAAATATCGAAAGGGAATTGATATGCATGATACAAAGAACCAAGAAGTGGATGTTAGACCTCCTGGTTAAAGACACCCAAGCTCGATTATAAATAAATATTTGATTGATATGTACCTTCTCATTATTACAAATTAGGTCAGCGCCAGATACAAGGGTCCCTTGATGCTACGTTTCTACAGCAATCATGGCAGCAACAGCCAGTTTTCTTAACCACATTATAGAATTACATATGGTCTTCTTTTTCCCTTGAACCTGAAGGTCATCTAACAGTTGAGTATACTGTAGATCCAAGACAAAAGTCCTCCTTCACACAGCTCAGATCAGAACTGGGAAAACCCTGGTATTCCTTGTTAACTTTATGGAAGTGAAAGTTGGGCTTTGAAGAAACCAGGTAAGAAGAGGACTGAAGACTACTGACAAACCAATGGACCATCAAAAAAAATCAACCCAGTCTTCTCACTTTAGGCACAAACGACCACGCTCAAATTATTCTATTTTGGACACATGATGCAAAGATCCATCTCTCTGGAGATGGATGCTGATCTAATGCTGAGAAAGATGGAAGAAAGGAAAAGAGGACGAGGTGCGGTAACAAGATAGATGGACTCAAGTCAAAGCTGCGACGAGCACACTGTTAGACGATCTGAAAGGCCAGACCATGGACAGAATATCAACTGCCGATAGATGTGGTCACTAAGAGTCGAGAACCCCTTGATGGCATACAATCAATCTCACAGCATACAGTTTTTATGGAACCTGCTGCTATAAAACAAGTGGATGACTACCAGTTTAGACAATTTCAAAAGATAATTAGGCGAATTAATGGAGGGTAAATATACCAATGGCACATCATGAAAGCAATGAGCCATCTCCAGTATAACAGACAGTATGCTTCTCAGTAACCAATTCTTGGTAGTTAGACCCTAATACAGGTAGTTCTCGATTTACAATCCCAATTGAGCCCAAAAGTTCTGTTGCTAAGCAAGACAGTTGTTAACTGAGTTTTTGGCCCATTTTACAACCTTTCTTGCCGCAGTTGTTAAGTGAGGGATGTTATAAGTGTAAAAAATGGGTCGTAAGTCACATTTTTCAGTACCATTGGAACTTTGAACGGTCACTAAACAAGTGGCTGTAAGTAAAAGACTACATGTAGTCTGCTTGCAGTGTTCCCAAATGTTTCTGTCTTAACTCATATGAAAACAGAATAAACCTTTATTCTGATTCAACAGCCAAGCCATTCTCACATTATTACAGGCCTCAAAAGGCTTTAATTTAATTTGGATGTAGGCTTCATCCTCCATGTAAATCCGGGACTGTCTTGCCTGTGTTTATTATGAACCCAGGGCCAGGTTAAAGTTCACTCCTCCCTTAGGTGACCTGCAAAATCAACATGGAAAACATCTGGAAATCTGTAGGTACTGGCAAGAAAACCACCTCTGTTTTGTTCGCCCTGCAACTCTTTGAAGTGTGACAGTGTTTAATTTCTAAAGTAAGAAACCCCGAGGCTTCTCTGCCATGAAAGTTAACCTTAATCCCAGATGGAGGGAGCCTGGTTGCAATTAGCAAATGTGAAAGACATTTGGCAAGTCTTCTCCAAATCCAGGGAGGGCACTTACAATTCCCTAATAATGCAGCTATTTCTTGTCTTCCACAACAGAACCTGGCCCTGAAATTAGATTCTAAGAAAAAAGAAAAGGAAAAAAAGGGTGGGGAAAGGGAGTGCCTGTTGAAATTCAAAGCACAGAAATACATAGAAATAATGTAAACCCCAAATTAACAAACCATAGCATGCAATGACAATTGTCCTGATTGCTCCACCTCTTGCTCCCTACATTTCTTTTCTTTGTCTAGACAAGTTTGAAATTTCTACAAAGAGTCAAAACTTGGAAGGCAAGAAGTATGTTTGGGGCTTTTTGAATAAGTTTTTTAATTGTTTTTATATTGTATTTATGTGTTTATGTGTTTTCTCCGAAGACTCAGGGCGGCTTACAGTGTATAAGGCAATAGTCTCATTCTATTTGTATATTTTTACAAAGTCAACTTATTGGTAGTCCTCAATTTATGATTATTTGTTTACTGACCATTCCAAGTTATTACGGCGCTCAAAAATGTGATTTACGAGTAATCCTCACACAACCATTGCAGCATCCCCATAGTCACACGGTCAAAATGCAGATGCTTGGCAGCCAATATGTATTTATGATGGTTGCAGCATCTCGGGCAGTCATACAATCACAATTCGCAACCTTCCCAGCCAGCTTCAAACCCTCCCTCCCCTCCCAAAGTCAATGGGGGAAGTGAGATTCGCTTAACAACTATAGGATTCACTTAACAACTGCAATTTGCTTAACAACCATGACCAAAAAAGCTATAATTTATTTATTTGTTTATTTGTTTATATTTCTATACCGCCCTTCTCCCGAAGGACTCAGCCATGTTAAAACAATTTACAGCCATGTTAAAACAATTTTTACAAACACTAAAATAATTTAAAATGAAATATTTAAATTTAGGCTGACTCCTTAAAACCCATTTAAAATTCCCAATTAAAACTATCAGGCCAGTCCTGCACGATGAAACAGCCATGTTTTCAGCTCGCGTCGGAAAGTCCAGAAATCAGGGTGTTGGCGAATACCTGGTGGTAATTCGTTCCAGAGGGTTGGAGCCCCCACAGAGAAGGCCCTTCCCCTGGGGGTCGCCAGCCGACATTGTCTAGCCGACGGCACCCCGAGGAGGCCCACTATATGGGAGCGCACTGGTCGCTGGGGGGCCGTCGGTCGCAGTAGGCGGTCCCGTAAATAGCCAGGTCCCATGCCATGAAGCGCTTTAAAGGTGGTAACCAGTATCTTGAATTGCACCCGGAAGATCACCGGAAGCCAGTGCAGCCTACGCAGGAGTGGTGTTATATGGGAGCCTCGACTTGCTCCCTCTATCACCCGCGCGGCCGCATTCTGGACCAGCTGAAGCCTCCGGGTGCTCTTCAAGGGGAGCCCCATGTAGTGAGCGTTACAGTAGTCCAGACAGGAGGCGACAAGGGCATGGGTGACCGTGCATAGGGCATCCCGGTCTAAGAAGGGACGCAACTGGTGTATCAGGCGGACCTGATAGAAAGCTCCTCTGGCGACGGCCGTCGTTCGTTCTTCCAACGACAGCTGTGCATCCAGAAGAACACCCAATAAAATTGGGTGCGATTGATTTAAGAACCACCTTGCTTAACAATGGAAGTTCTGTGGTCACAAGTGAAAAGACCATCTCTACCGTGCATTAAAATTTCTAAAGTAATATTCAAGGAAATAATGTAATAAGAACAGGAAGCTGAATGGAACCAAAATATCATGGAACAGAGAAAGAAATATTCTGCATCTCAGCCAACCATATCCCCGATGGAAAAATAAGGTCTGGAGTCTTTCTATTAGAATGCAAGTCCTGAGATACACCAATTTGGAAAAGTGATTTCTTGACATAGGATTTTGTCCCAATAAGGGAATAAAACCTGCTGCATTTCATGGGAGCCGTTTCAAAGTATGGGTAGTCCTCAACTTACAACAGCAATTAGAACCAGAATTTCCATTGCTAAGCGATGCAGTCGTAAAGCATTGCAGTTCACATTAAACCATAAGGTAAAGGTAAAGTTCCCCTCGCACATGCGTGCTAGTCGTTGCCGAATCTAGGGGGCGGTGCTCATCTCCGTTTCAAAGCCGAAGAACCAGTGCTGTCCGAAGACGTCTCCGTGGTCATGTGGCCGGCATAACTCAACGCCAAAGGCGCACGGAACGCTGTTACCTTCCCACCAAAGGTGATCCCTATTTTTTCTACTTGCATTTTTATGTGCTTTTGAACTGCTAGGTTGGCAAAAGCTGGGACAAGTAACGGGAGCTCACCCCGTTACACGGCAGCACTAGGGATTCGAACCGCTGAGCTGCTGACCTTTCGATCGACAAGCTCAATGTCCTAGCCCCTGAGCCACCATGTCCCTATTAAACCATATTAAAGTTAAAAATGACTTAAACCTAGAATATTTATTGACTCATGTAAGAATAACAATTTTAAATATATTTTTCATGGAAAAGTCCAATATACTTTAAACCAATAAAAATAGCGATAAGAAGTGTGACAATTGTTTTAAATTTTTCCAAATCTCTTCCGCAGCTGACAAATAGTTTTGATTTTGTGGACCTCTAAGAAGGTCTTGGAGACTCCCAGGTGTCCTCAGACCATACTTTAAAAAACGCTGCTCTAACGTAACCTCTGCTTTGCCCTCTTTTTCGAAGACAGAGAACCGGTCCTTTTCAAATTGTATTCTGTGAGTAGCATGTCTTGAGTGGTACTTATTATCTTCAGTGACCTCACGGTCTGTTGATATAAATAAGATGAATCTAGGCTCAATGGCATGGTTTAGCACAAGGCAGCCACCTACATAAATTAACGGCTTCAAAAAATACTTCACAGCAACCATGTATCAACCTTAATCTAAACATGGATCTGACCTCAATCTCTTCTACTGCATTTCAAAGAGTTCCAAGGCCATGAGGGAAAGAAATCCATCGGAGCTTATGGATTTCTCCCAATAAAATTGAAAACGCAGCATACCCTACACCAAACGGCCTGGATCCAGGGTTCCTAAGGAACCATCTCACCCCAATGGGATTGGTCTACCCCACTTGCTCTAATAGAAGGGGCATGCTGTGGATTTCATGAGCCAAGGAATTTTGGCTGGCAGGATCCAGGACCTTTTCTGCAGTGGCTCCCGCTCTCTAGAGCAGGGATTTCCAAACTTGGCAACTTTTAAGATTTGTGGACTTCAATTTTTTTTTTATTTGAATTTATATCCCGCCCTTCTCCGAAGACTCAGGGCGGCTTACATTGTGTAAGGCAATAGTCTCATCCTATTTGTATATTATATACAAAGTCAACTTATTGCCCCCAACAATCTGGGTCCTCATTTTACCTACCTTATAAAGGATGGAAGGCTGAGTCAACCTTGGGCCTGGTGGGACTCGAGCCTGCAGTAATTGTAATTGCAGGCAGCTGTGTGTTAATAACAGGCTGCATTAGCCTGGTGAGCCACTTCCCAGCCCTTCCCAGCCACTTCCCAGAATTCCTTAGTCTAGGGGTCAGCAACCTTAAACACTCAAAGAGCTACAAAGCCCCTAACCGGAAGCCCCCCATTCAATTCTGGAGCCAACCACAAGTCTGGTTCCCCTCACCATAGTGTCTCCTCCTAGCGCACTGTCCTTTTTCCTTTACCTACCCTAACTGAAAGCCCTATCAATTGTGGAGCCGACCAGCAACAGGGAGCCACAGCAGAAGGATGAAAGAATCACATGCGGCTCCAGAGCCACAGGTTGCTGACTCCTGCCTTAGCCAGCAGTTGGCTGAGGAATTCTAGGAGATGAAGTCCACAAGTTTTAAAGTTGCCAAGTTGGGAGACTCCTGCTCTAGAACATTGTACCCCTCGAGATGGGATTCACCCCCAACATTTTAGCCTTCCAGAAGAGCCTGAAAACCCAGGTCTGCCCAAACAGTTTGGGGCCCCATACCGGCATCTCACATTGGAGATGGTTAGTGAACTAAGAAAAAGATCCCACCCACCCATCCACCTACTCCATTATTTACTCCATTATTTTCTACTCCATTATTATCTATTATCCATTATTATCTACTCCATTATTTTCTTCCTTTATTATCTAGTTTTTTGTTAACATTCAGTATTAACAAGATCTTACTCTGCTAAAACCTTCTGCGGAATATCCACTTCTAAACAGCAAATTGCCACAGGTACAATTCTGTATCAAATAATCCCAACTGGGTATCCTTAGCATAATACATAAATAAATAAAATGGCGCCTCTAGCCCAGACATAGATCCAGGAACTGCCATTTCCTGCTCATTGCTATCTTAGGACACGGACACTAATCTGGCAACCGGCCCACGTTTACAGCCATTTGCAATGTTCCATAGTCTGTGATTTACAACGTTTTTTGATAGAAACCGGTGTTTACTCCCTTGCTCTGCCTTGGGGAGCTTTTACTCTTTTACTAAGAGGGCATCACGCAGATTTGAATGTTAGGAGTTAGACCTCCCTTTTTACTTCCCTTATGAAGAATCTACTTCTCATTATAGGACAACTAGTCCTCAACTTACAACAGTTCGTTTAAGGATGGTTCAAAGTTACAACGGCACTGGAAAAAAAATGACTTTATGACCCTGTTTTAGACATACGATTGTGGGAGCATCTCCATGGCCACATGATCAAAATTCAGACGCTTGGCAACTGATTCATATTTATGTCATGTGATCCTTTGCGACCTTCTGACAAGCAAAGTCAGTGGGGAAGCCAGATCCACTTAACATCCGTGTTACTAACTGAACAACTGTGGTGAGAAAAATCGTAAAATGGGATAAAACTCACTTAACAACTGTCTCGCTTAGGAATGGAAATTTTGGACTCAGTGGTGGTCGTAAGTCAAAGGACTACCTGTGCAGGGTGATTTCTGGTTACAGAACCGAACGCTAGTTAGAAAGGTGGACTCAAGAAACAGGCCAATAGGCCAAATACATCCGCAGTAAATCAGAAAATCCACATGGGCAGCACAACACAGCGTCGTACAAAGGAACAAGCTCCCTGAATTGAAAAGTTTAAAAATGTAAGAGTTTTACCATGCCAACATTGGCAAGATATCCACCAACTTGAGGAAAAGTCGCCTTGCTCTTTATGAATCAATCTTTCAACAACCTGACATGGGAAAGAATCAATGTCATCTCACCTGCATGCAAAACTTAGAGGATCCAGAAAAAAATGTCAATTAAGTTCAAAAGGAAAAAAGTCTCACCGGAGAGATTTAAACATTCTGATGCAGCTCAATAAAAAGCCAATGGCTGAAAATTACTGTCACTCCAGAAGTTCTTCATTGTTTTATGGAGAACAAAATCGTTAGCACCAATCTGAGTCTTGACATATGCTGGGAGGTTCTGCCCCAAATGTATCAGATTTTGTTCGTCACAATATAATTTATTTGATTGTCGAAAGCTATCCTAGGTTGCCCCAGGCATTCTTCAGAAATGAGGGTGAAATGCTAAAATGTGTCAAACACCTGATAAATTTAGTCCTGGCCAAGTAAGATAGATGTCAACATCTCTAAGATGAATTATGGCGACAGTGGAAATGTATGTTCATCTATTCCCAAGTAACTTCTCCTTTTTTTTTTTAAAGAAATGCTAGCGTATTTCACAAAGTGCCCTCCTTGTAACATAGCTAAGATCGTGTCCTGTGTAGCCCTTTGTAGCTCATTTAGCTGCCCAGCAAAGACAACTTTTATAACTCTTTAATACGGGTTATATAGACGGGTTATATAGGGATGCGGTGGCTCAGTGGCTAAGACTCTGAGCTTGTCAACTGAAAGGTCAGCAGTTCAGCGGTTCGAATCCCTAGTGCCATGTAACGGGGTGAGCTCCCATTACTTATCCCAGCTTCTGCCAACCTAGCAGTTCGATAGCACATAAAAAATGCAAGTAGAAAAATAGGGACCACCTTTGGTGGAAAGGTAACAGCGTTCCATGTGCCTTTGGCGTTGAGTCATGCCGGCCACATGACCACGGAGACATTTTCGGACAGCGCTGGCTCTGCGGCTTTGAAACAGAGATGAGCACTGCCCCCTAGAGTTGGGAACAACTAGCACATATGTGCAAGGGGAACCTTTACCTCTACCTTAATACGGGCTGGAGAGGGAGATACAGGCCCTTGATTTAGGGCCAAAATTGAGCCCCAAATTTTCATTGCTAAGCAAGACAGTTGTTAAGGGAGTTGGATTTTACAACCTTTTTTTAATCACAGCAGAGATTGGACAACCGTTTGTCTGAAATGGTATAGGGTTTCCTGTTTGAGCAGGGGGTTGGACTAGAAGACCTCCAAGGTCCCTTCCAAATCTGTTATTCTGTTATACTTGCCAAGTTGCCAAGTGAATGGTGTGGTCATTAAGCAAATCTGGCTTCCCCCATTGATTCTGCTTTTGGGGAAATGATTAGGTAGGTTGCAAGTGGCAGTCACATGACCCCAAGATGCTACAACCGTCATAATTACATGCTGGTTGCCAGGGGGCCCAAATTTTTATCACATCACGGTGGGGATCCTGCAACAGTTGTAAATGTGAGAGAATTCGTCATAAGTCAAATTTTCCAGTGCCATTGGACCTTTGAATGGTCATGAAATGGAACGGTTGTAAATTGAAGACTACCTGTACATTGTATTTATCAACATCAAAAACACAGCACTTCCCCATTGCCAACCTCACTTCAATTAGATTGCAACTAGGAACATGAAATCTCTTCCGTTTGCCAAACCCCTGGTGAACCCCCCAAGAGACCCTGTTCTCCTGCCCAACAGGATTATTCCCTGAAGGTTGCATTATTAAGTCTGCTGGTGCAACTGTTTGTTTAGAAGAGGTTTCAAGTGCTTTCAGGTGAGGAAGAGGATAAAAAGAGCCGAGCAGGCGTCAGAAAAATCAGGGTTTTAAGAACATCAGCATGACAACTCATAAAATAAAACAGAAAATCAAGCAAGGGGATTCTACACTCAAATTCAAAAGCCGCTTCATGTAGCCTATGTATTTCTGCAAAGTTCAGGTCAATTTGGGAAGAAAGCTTAACCGTGTGTCAAAACACAGCAATCCTTTAATGTTCATTCAATATTTTGGAACCGTATTTGAATGGTCCTTCAGCAAAGAAAAGGATCTCCTGTTCTTGAAGTATGTCGCAAGTGTTTCTGCTAAAGGTCCTGATATTATTTTTATGCTCTTCCATAGCATTTTTTACCTCATCAGGAGCATCAAGATAGACTTATTCTTAGCTCTGCTAACAAACTTTCCTAGTGATTAAATAGGCATATTTTCCTCCTAGAGCAGAGATGGAGAAATCATGGCTCCTTTATGACTTGTGGACTTCAACTCCCAGAATCCCTGAGCCAGCCATGCTGAACCTGACCATAGCAGGCTCAGGAATTCTGGGAGTTGAAGTCTACAACACATATAAAAGACCAAGGGAGATATAAGCAGTGGTGGGTTTCTACAGGTTCTACCACCGGTAGAGGTGGCGGCAGGAGGCTCTGCCCACCCGACAGGATGTCATCACAGATGCTCTAGGCATGCGCAGAAGCGTCGCACATGAGCAAAGCGAGCACACCCACACGCACAGTAGCAAAGGTAAGTGGAACCCAGTACTGGATATAAGGCATGGCAAAAGAATAAGAACAGGTAAAAAAAAAAAGGCTACTCGTTCTGGTTTCAAACAAGATGATTGATTCAATAATTTCCAAAGCTCCCACACTTCAGTATAATGAAGCATATTCCACTTAGTTCTAGGAACTCAGAAAAGTCTTTTTCCAACTTCTGTTGAACCTTAATTCCCATTGTTTTCTAACAGTTTTGTTACTTAGCAGCATAATTTTTGTGTTGGATTGATCAAAAATTTGGCAACTCCAAATCTCAACCAACAAATGCTCTGTCTTACACATTGGAAAAAAGAATCAGAACACTAAATACAAGCTTGATGGACATAACCTTGTAGATGATCCTCAGTCTGTCAAAGACCTTGGATTTCTCATATCAAATGATCTAAGTGCCAAAGCCCACTGCAACTACATTGCCAAAAAGGCATTAAGAGTTGTAAACCTAATCTTGCGTAGCTTCTTCTCCGGAAAGGTTACGCTACTAACCAGAGCATACAAAACATTTGCTAGACCAATTCTCGATTACAGCTCATCTGTCTGGAACCCACACTGCATTTCGGACATTAATACAATTGAGCGTGTCCAGAAATATTTTACAAGAAGAGTTCTCCACTCCTCTGATCACAACAAAATACTTTATGCCACCAGACTTGAAATTCTGGGTTTAGAAAATTTAGAACTACGCCACCTTCGGCATGACCTGAGCATAGCTCATAAAATCATCTGCTACAATGTCCTTCCTGTCGAAGACTACTTCAGCTTCAACCACAACAATACACCAGCACACATTAGATTCAAACTTAAAGTGAACCGCTCCAATCTTGATTGTAGAAAATATGACTTCAGTAACAGAGTTGTTAATGCCTGGAATGAACTACCTGACTCCGTGGTCTCATCCCAAAATCCCCAAAACTTTAACCTAAGACTGTCTACTGTTAACCTCACCCATTCCTAAGAAGTCTGTAAGGGGCGTGCATAAGAGCACCAGCGTGCCTACCGTTCCTGTCCTAATGTTCCCTTTTGGTTGTATTCATTTTGTGTGGTTATTTCATGCTTATACTTATATATATTGTTGCGTTTGACAAAATAAATAAATAAATAAAATAATCAAAAACTGTTCATAATATGTTAGTGCAGGATTCAAGCTGGCCTTGGCTAACGACCATAATAGATCCCAGTGTATCAGTCATTTAGTGGGTTCATGTGTGACCACGCCCAATTTTATGACTTTTGCAGCAGTTGTTAAGTGAATTCGGCATGGTCATTAGGCAGATCCACTGTCCATAATGGGCTTTTTTGTTGTTGTTGAAAAATGGAAGTAAATGCCAATTTCTGGCAAAAAAAAGTTGGGCAGGTGACACAGCAAACAGCCATAAACGCAGTCACTTTTTGTGACCTTCTGACAAGCAAAGTCAAGGTATGGGAAGGCAGATTCATTTAGCAACCGTGTTACTAACAACTGCTGTGATTCACTTAACTGTGGCAAGACAAATCGTAAAATGGAGCAAAACTCAATTAACAACTGTCTTGCTTAGCAACAGAAATTTTGGGCTCAACTGTGGTCCTAAGTCAAGGACTGCCTGTATAGTTTTAATGTTTTCAATAATAATTGTTATTTGTGTATTAGCATTTTTTAACTTTGTTGTACATCACCCTGAGTTACTTGTTTTGTGAGATGGATAGCTGTATAAATTTGAAAAACAAATAAAACACAGACAAAATACACATTCCGTCCACACACACATACATCTTTTTAGCAAGGCATATCTAATTCTTTCTTCACCTTAGTTTTAAATGTTAATTCTTCTCAGCCATGCACTATTAACTTCTTCAATTTATTACTAGACCAAAGGAAACAAATTAACTTGGATGAAAAAGCAATAGGAAAGTAAGAAAAGAAACAAAAGCATTCAACAAGCAGATACCATTTTGATGAGTAGCAGAACGAAGAAAGGAGAGGTGGGGGAAACCAACCCCAAATGAGAAGATTAGAAAGTATTAAAATTGTTCCATATTTCTCAAGAAAAATAATTCTTCAACATGCAGTGGACTTGTATTCTTACTGATTTGCACTCTTTCTTGTGGGAGCAAAATGATCCCTATTTGAAGTGAGACCCTTGATGATATAATGGAAGAACACACAATAGCTGCTGTAGCATGCCAAATACAAACAGTCCTCAACTTACAACAGTTCCTTTAGTGACCCTTCAAAGTTACAAGGGCACTGAAAAAAGTGACTTACGACCGTTTTTCACAGTTACGACCTTTGCAGCAAAGGGGGGAGCCAGATTCACTTAACAACCGGGCTACTACCAACTTATCAACTGCAGTGATTGACTTAACAACCGAGGCAAGAAAGGTTGTAAAATGGGGCAAAAGTCACTTACCAAATGTCTCACTTAACATCAGAAACCTGAGGCTGAATTGTGGTCGTAAGTCAAGGAGTACCTGTATAGGAGGAATTATACAGGGAGTCCTCGACCTACAACCATTCATTTAGCAACCATTCAAAATTGCAATGGCACTGAAAAAGTGACATGTTCAGTCCTCACCCTTATGACCATTACAGCATCTCCAGAGCAATGTGATCAAAATTTGGGTGCTTGGCAACCACCGTGTATTTATGATGGCTGCAGTGTCCTGAGGTCATGTGATCACCATTTATGACTTTCCAAGGAGACTTCTGACAAGCAAATTCAATGCCGAAGCTAGTTTCACTTAACAACCATATGATTCATTTAATAACTGCAGTGATTTGCTTAACAACTTTGGCAAAAAAAATCACAAAATCAGGCATAACTCATTTAACAGTCACCTTGCTCAGCAACAGAAATTCTGATCCCTACTGTGGTTGTAAGATGAGGACTAGCTGTAATTCCAAATGTGTCAGAAATTTCCTCACTGGAATTAGAAGACAGAACCCTGAGTTCAAATCCCAGGCCAGTCATAGTTTGAACTTGGAGAAATAGCCGCATTTACACATTATATTTATCCAAGATTCAACATTAAATGTACAAGTTTCTTCCAAGTTTATTGCGATCAATAGAATTAATAAATTCTGAAGCTGAAACTAGAATTTGAGATACATTTCCATACTTAAGAAGCGTATCAAGACAAGATTTAAAGAGGAAATGGGATCCTACCCTAAAGAAATAAAATGAAAAATGCCACTCTTGGCGATCACACAAATAAGTTAATCGTGACATCTTACACTAAACGCTTGAGGCTTTCTTCCAGCTCAATTAATTGCATTAGCAATTAACACCTTCAGTGCTGTTCCACTTCCACCTTTTCAGTATGTTTCCAACTTCACACCTTTTTGTCCTTCAGTAACTGGGTTGGTAAGAATTCCTGAAGATATAAAGAACTGGGTACTTTCAACCATCAAATTTCACTCCACTGACTTGTATGCCATGTAGATACAATAACACACCATTATCTTAACAGAATAACAGAGTGGAAGGGATTTCTAGTCCAACTGCTCGCACAAACAGGAGATCCTATACCATTCCAGACAAGTGGCTGTCCAGTGTCTTCTTAAAAGCCTACAGTACTGAACAACCCACAATTTCTAAAGGCAAGCTGTTCCACTGGTTAATTGTTCTGTCAAGATATTTCTCCTTAATTTCAGGTTGCTTCTCTCCTTGATTACGTTCCATCCATTTTTTCTTGTTTTGTCTTTGGGTGTTTTGGAAAATAAGTTGAACCCCTTTTTTTTGTGGCAGTCCTCAAATATTGGAACCCTGCTTTCATGTCACCGCTAGTTCCTTCTCTTCACTAGACTAACTCAATTCCTTCAAACATTCTTCATGTTTTAGCCTCCAGCTCCCTAATGATCTTTGTTGCTCTTTTCTGCACTCTTTCCAGAATCTCTATATCTTTTTATAATATGGTGACCCAAAGTGGATGCAGTATTCTAAGTGTGCTCTTACTAAGGGTTTATATTATCTTCTTCAACTATCTTTTGCGAGACAGTCTGACAAAAAGGGCAGCGTGGTCACATCAATTATTTTCACCCAAGCTAGACAGAAATGACCTCGACAGAGGTTTGAAGTGTTTCTCTGATGTCCCTTCTCTTTCCAACACTGATTCAGATCAAACTATCATGTGCAGTAGACCTTCAACTCTCTGGTTCTCAAATGTGTTTTTTTTCCCCAAACTGACCTTGTGACTGGAGAGTTGTGGTGTCTAAACATTCAACAGATCAAGAAAACACAGCTAAGCAATGGAAATTATTCTTTTAAGTCCTGGATGATTCATTGCTAGCAACTTATTATACAGGAGAGTAACTTATGACCTCTAAACTACAGCCTCCCTCATAAGTGGTGTGACTAGATTTGTAGACTGCTAAGAATACAAACCAGACTCACACAAGGGGTAACAGCTGTCAACACCTGCATTATTCGGGCACAACCAAATTAGCCTTTAACATGGGAAATGTGGAAGGAAATTTGGGACGTGGAAATTATTTCAAGGGCTGGACTTCTAACAGTTTCATAAATGTGTAGAGTAATTTTGGCCAAAGAATTCGAACACAAAGATGTACAGCTCATCGCAAGAATCATCACAATTACAGAAAGCAACCTTCACTTTGAATATTCCAGCTTGGAAGGAACAGTAGGTAACAGGCAGGTGTAGAAAACATGGATGGAGGGCAGTATTCCCCCTTTCTCACTGAGCAACTTTTTAACTAAGCAACATCCGGTAAAGGTAAATGTAAAGAAACTTACCCCTTAATTAAACTGTGGATCAGGGGATCTTAATCTTTTTGTACAACAGACCCTCTGGGATTCTGATGGACTTTTTTTTTAAAAAGTATTTAAATACATAAAATATATCAACCATAGAACTGCATTAGAAAAAAAATGAGTTGCTCAAGTACAGTTATCAACACTTTAAAGACAACAACATGTTCTGGTAATATGGTAATACACCTGTTGCTTTGGTCAGCTATCAACTCAACAAGAAAAGCTAAATTTCTGCCAGATTTAGTGAAAATAAGCTTGTAATTTTTTCCCATCCAAATCACTGACCCCTGGAATTCATACCAGGTTAACAGCCTCTCTTATAGAAAAACAACTAGTCTCAATTTACAACCATTCATTTAGTGGCTGTTCAAAATTAAACAGTACTGAAAAAAAAGTGACTTACGACTGTAATCTTATTTATTACAGCAGTATCCCCAGGGTCAGGTGATCAAAGTTTGGGTGCCTGGCAATTGGCATATATTTATGATAGTGGCGGCAGCCCAGGGTCATGTGATCATCATCTGCAACCTTCCCAACCTGTTTGCAACAAGCAAAGTCAATGGGGGAAACTGAATTCACTTCACGACCGTGTGATTCATTTAACAATTGTAGTGATTCGCTTGACAACCTTGGCAAAAAAAGTTGTAAAATTAGGCACAACTCACTTAGTAGCCACCCTGATTAGCAACAGAAATTCTGCTTCCAATTGTGGTTGTAAATTGAGGACAGCTTGTAGAATATCGCATATATACTTGAGCATATTTTTTACACAAACCAAACTGCAATTCATACCATATGCCAATCACAATGCAAGGGGTGATCAAACAAGTATTATATACAGAACATGTAAACAATGTGCCCATCCAGCCTTATTCTCTCCCAATGTACAGCATAAAGCCAAAAGACCAGAAGTCCCAACTGTAAAGCTGTACCAAAGCAAACACAGTTAAGATTTATGATAAAGTCAGCTGTTGGAATCCAGCCCAGTGTTAGGAATTAAAAAAAGGTCAAAGAGTTATTTGATTTGTGTCAGTAAGGCCCAGACTTTAAAGCAGGTTACGCTCTGATGTAATTCACAGCAAACTAGATTGTTGGTTTTTATCTTAATGAACTCAAAGTGTACACTTTCTCTCTACACACACATAGGTAGGTAGATAATCCTCCACTTACGACTATAAGGGCTCCTGGTGTTTTCGGTGTGTTTCACGAAGTCGTACGTCAAGGCACCCACATGACCAACTCAATTTTGTGCAGTTGTTAAATGAACGTGGAGGTCATAAAGTTAATGTTTGTATTTATATGTATTTTTAATTGCCTGTGAACCGCCCTGAGTCCCTAGGGAGATAGGGCGGTATATAAATATGAAAAAATAAATAAATAAATAAATAAATAAATAAATGTCGCACTCATTAGGGGGAATGCCAGGGTTATTAAGAAAACCCATTATGGATGATGGACATTTTTTGCAAGAAACTGGAAGCAAATACCAGTTTTGGACTGGGGGGGGAAAAAGCTATAAATTGGTCACATGACCAAGGGGCACTGCAAACGACCATAAATACAAGTTGGTTCCCAAGCTCTCAAACTGACTCTCTCATATGACTGCGGGGGGAGGGGGAGGAGGGAGGATCAGAACTTTGAATCGGGGCCATAAGTACCTTGAATCTGCTATAATTTCAGTCATAAGTTGAGGACTGTGTGTGTGTGTGTGTGTGTCATTTCATATTTAAACTTTTCAAAACAGTAGCGTTGTAACAGTAAGCCTCTATCATCTTCAACATGCAATACTTATCGTTCCCATCACCCATCTCCTTCCACTTATGACTGTATGACTGTAACTTTGTTGCTTGTATCCTTACGATTTATATTGATATTGATTGTTTCCTGATTGCTTATTTGTACCCTATGACTATCATTAAGTATTGTATCATTAAGTGTTAAATTTGTACCCTATGACTATCAATAAGTGTTGAAAGTGTTGTACCTTGATGAAGGTATCTGTTGTGTCTTGCCCGCTCTCACCGCAGCCGGGGTCTTCTTATCTGCTTCCGAACGCTGAGGAATGTCCTAGTATGCCTCCCGGCCCCAGCCCTGGCTCCATGCCCAGACAGGCTGAGGAGGAGGGGGCACCTCCCGGCCCCAGCCCTGGCTCCATGCCCAGACAGGCTGCGGAGGAGGGAGCACCTCCCGGCCCCAGCCCTGGCTCCATGCCCAGGCAAACAGAGCAACTAGACCCCTCCCCCTCCCCCACAGCATGTGAGCCTGAGGGAGGTCTATTACCAACAGCTGCCGACTGGAGTGACCCTCGCTTCAGGAGAATTGATAGGCGGCGGCGAGAGAAGGAAGGGAGGGGCAGGCCTGGATAAGTGCTGAGTCATGGAGCACACCCCATGGCCTATATAAAGGATCTGCTTTCTGGCAGTCTCTGAGTCAGGCAAAGTCGAACATATCTTGCTGAAGTCACTTTCTGGTCTCCTGCCTGCCTTGAGGACTTTGCTAGGACTTTGGCAGAGCTGCAGAGGCACGCCTGATTCGGATTTCCCTGACCCGGCCGTCAGCGGAGGAGTGGGACACGACAGTATCTTTTATTTTTATGTACACTGAGAGCATATGCACCAAGAAAATTCCTTGTGTGTACAATCACACTTGGCCAATAAAAAAAAATTCTATTCTATTCTACTACTACAATTGAACAGTGATTCCATCAATACTTATATACCTAAGTGAATAGAGGAACTTGATGTCACAGTACTATCAAAATACAAAAAGAAAGCATGGTTATTGTCTATATTTTATTTTATGTTATGTTATTTAATTTATTTATTTGCTTATATCCTGCCATTGTTATTTTGAACCAATGTCAAGGCAAACATATTTACCAACAAGTCAAGGCAAACATATCTAACACACCTTCTTCGTATTTTCCCACAACAACAACCTTGCGAGGTGAGTTGCGTCGAGAGTGTGTGCTTAGCCCAAGTTACCCAGCTGGATTTCATGGCTAAGACGGGACTAGAACCCATTGTCTCTTGGTGATTTGGCCCAAATTCACCCAGCCAGCTTCCATGTCTAAGGAAGGACTAGAACTCAGTCTCCTGGGGACTGGGTCAAGATCACCCCTCAATCCAGGTGGCCTTCATGGCTATAAGGTGGGATTTAAACTCACGGCCTTAGCCACTTGACCAAACCTATCTTGCAATAGTCTCTGATAACAACTATCTTAACTACATCGAGAGATAATAAACACTTTACTGTTAACTATTGCCTAAGATGGGATTCCTGGGGCAGGATGCGCACTACACCAATATAACAGCCATCAGGATGTAAGTTAGGTAAAGAAATATTTAAAAAGATGGGGTATGGGAAAGATAGTATACACCTATACGGTTTCCTGAAGGAGAAATAGCATTCACAAGTAAGTAAAGGTCAGTCATTCCATTAAGGTAGAAATATAAACAAAGCTATTACAGAGGTAGCTTTATTTATCTCAAGAAGTAAAAGGTGCCCATTGTGCATCTTCATTCTTTGGAAAGGAAAACCTGCAGTACAAGTTTTTTTCTTCCATGTCTTTCCTAGAAAATGGTACTTTGATGCAATCCATTGCTCTCCTGCGAGAACTATTTGGCAGTTATTTTTAATGATTCCAAACCATTCTGTCCAGATTGGCAGCATTTTCACAGGTTTTGAATCCTATTTCTATTGTCTGAAGAATTAGATAATCTGTTTGGTCTAGTGATTATGGTACCAGGCTAAAAAAAAAGCGAGAGAGACATCTTGAACAACCTACATGCATCCTGTTGTCTACTCTAAAGCCCATGAATAATAATTTTAAAAAGATAACCCCATGCTCTGTTTTAAGCTGCCCAAGAGTCCAATTAAACAAATATAAATTGGTTTAATAAATAAATAAATGTTGCTACAGTATTCATATGTAGATTTTAATTAATTTATTGGTTAAAGCTTCATCATTAATCACTGAAGATTAATATGCAGATTGTAGTTAATTCATTGACTAAACCTCACACCAGGATACATACAGCCAATTTAAAACACTCGGGTTAAAGACGGTTCTTCTTTTGTCTGCAAGTTCTGAATCTTCCATCACAGAGAAAGACAGAGTTTCTCACAAGGTTGACTCAGCCTTCCACCCTTTATAAGGTAGGTAAAATGAGGACCCAGATTGTTGGGGGGGCAATAAGTTGACTTTGTAAAAAAAAAATATACAAATAGAATGAGACTATTGCCTTATACATTGTAAGCCGCCCTGAGTCTTCGGAGAAGGGCGGGGTATAAATGTAAACAAACAAACAAAAAAAGTAGTCCACAACTTATCATTTGTTTAGCAACTGTTTTGAAGTTAAACAGCACAGAATATGTGACTTCTGACAGGTCTTCACACTTACGACTGTCACAGTATCCCCAAAATTACGAGATTCAAGATTTGGGTGCTTGGCAAGTAATATGTATTTACAATCATTGCAGCATTCGTTTAGCAACCTTTAAGTAGCACTATAAAAAGTGATTTATGACCAGCCCTCTTATGATGCAGTATTCCCAGGGTTGAGTAATCAAAATTCAAATGCCTGGCAATTGGCATGCATTTATGAGCATCCTGGTGTCATGTGATTACCATTTGCAGCCTCCGACAATTTGGGCGAAATCCGATTTGCTTAAAAACTGCACGATCCACTTGTCAACTGCAGGAATTCACTTAAGAACTGTCTCAAAAAAGGCTCATAAAATGCATGGCTCACTTAACAACCACCTTGCTTAGCAACAGATATTCCAGTCCCAATTGTGGTCATAAGTCAAGGACTAGGGGACTGGAGGCTAAAACGTATCAAGAATGGTCGCTGGAATTAGGTATGTCTAGTTTAATGAAAAGAAGGACTAGGGGTGACATGATAACAGTGTTCCAGTATCTCAGGGGCTGCCACAAAGAAGAGGGAGTCAAGCTATTCTCTAAAGCACCTGAGGATAGAACAAGAAGCAATGGGGGGGAACTAATCAAGGAGAGAAGCAACTTAGAACTAAGGAGAAATTTCCTGACAGTGAGAACCATTCATCAGTGGAACAACTTGCCTCCAGAAGTTGTAGTCACTCCAACACTAGAAGTTTTTAAAGACAAGATTGGACAACCATTTGTCTAAAATAGTATAGGGCTTCTGCCTGAGTAGGGGGTTGGACTAGAAGACCCCCCCCAGGTCCCTTCCAAATCTGTTATTGCTATTCTGACTACTGTATTACAGAACTGGTTCCTCCTGACTTATGCTTAGAAATACAGAAATGTCTTGCTTTTCTGAATTCACTAGCCCCTCTGCCTTTAAAAAGTTATACTGCTATAAAACACAAGAAGATAAGCAAGCTGCTTTATTGAAGTTGCCATTACATGATGCTCCTGAGAGAGAATATCTAGCAGCAAGATATTAAATCGGACTTTGTTACTGCATGTATCAACTCAGAGTGGCATTATGTTTACAGGGAAGTCATATATCTTTCTCCCCCTTCTTGACTATGTTAAAGGCTATGTATTGGGCTTATTTCATTAAAATCCTATTATGGAATTAAAAGCTGTTGTGCTGTCACAAGAAGTGTATCTCTGCTAGTTTAAAGGCCCTGTGTTTTAATTGAATTACTGGCACCTGTGTGTATATATAATGTGCAATAAATCAAATATAATTTGCTACAGGAGGTGGCTATTAATCTCCTCTAGGTTATTTATTACCTGGGCTTCATTAGTAATAGAAGACCTTCCAGATAGGAGAACAAAGCCATATGAAGCAACTTTGGCAATTGTGCATCACCACAGAGATATACCACTTTAAAAAGTACACACCAAAAGTGGAGTCTTGAGGTGCTACTAAAGCTTGCTCAGTGTGAGCTGTCTTCGAAGATCTCTGGACAGCATCTCTCAATTACGGTAACCAGTTTACATACAGTCAAATAGGCTAAAACAATTGTCCATTTCCCCCACCCCCAAATTATTACAAGCAGTGTCTCTGTTAAAGACACTGAGCTTGTCAACTGCAAAGCTGACGGCCCAGGTTCAAGACCCAAGCACTGTGCAAGGGGATGAGTTCCCGTTCCTATCTCAGCTCCTGCCCATCTAACAGTTCAAAAGCATGCAAACGCAAGTAGATTAATAGGTACCATTCTGGGCACCTTCGGTGTATAGCCATGCTGGCCACATGGCCACGGAAAATGTCTTCAGATAACACTGGCTCCCTTGGCCAATAAATGGAGATGAGTACGACACACTGGAGTAAGACACGACTGGGCAGGGAGATCTGGACTTACAACCACAATTGAGCCCCAAATTTTTGTTGCTAAACAAGGCAGCTGTTAAGTGAGTTTTGCCCCATTTTATGAAGTTTTTGCCACAGGTGTTAAGTGAATCACTGCAGTTAAGTAAATCATGCAGTCATTAAGCAAAGCTTTCTTCCCCCCCTCCCCCTCCCTTGACTTTGCTTATCAGAAGCCAGCTGGGAAGGTTACAAATGACAATCTCATGACCCTGTCATAAACAAACACATGATGGTTGCCAAGAGCCCAAATACTGATCGTATGACCAAGGGGGATACTGCAACAGTCCTATGTATGAAAAATGGCTGTATGTCAGTTTTTTTTCAGTGCCGCTGGTCGCTAAATGAATGGTTGTAGGTCAAGGACTACCAGTTCTCCTATCAAAATTCAATTCTTCATTTTTGCCAAAATTCTGGCAAATTCAATTCTCCATCTTCACAAGATCTCTCTCCTGTGAAGTTCTAAGATGATTCTCATAGCCACAGTCTGTTAACAGCCTTTTGGGTTAGAATAGTGTGTGAAATCACCCCTTTTGATTTATAAAACTCTGTTTATGACTGAATTTGTTATGTGGTTTATTCAGTAAATCAGAGGTAAGCAAACCATTAGAAAAGTGTGGGAGCCCAGATATGGTCGTTCAACGTTTTGCTAAATTGTACAGAGTCTCCCATTCTTTTCCTGATCCTCTAGAAGCTTTCTTTGTTTGAAAGCTATCTTTTCAGAACAGATGAAAAACTGATCACCAATCTACTGCCAAACAGAAAGCTCTATTTTCAATTTCTTTCTATCATGTCACTTAATAATCACCAGATAACACAAAGCTCTTCAGACTGAAAATGGTTTTCATTTCCAAAATCTTGGTGGGAAAGGCAACAAGGAAATTTACAGAAAGACTGGGGAAGTTTGAGATGAACTTATTCAAACTAGGCTTTCAAAGGAGAAATGATATCCCAATACATCATTGATAAAATACTGAAAATCAATCAAGGTATAGAAAAGGGGAAAGTTAGAAACTACAGATCTATTTACTTGTTCAAGCAGTTTTTTTCAGGGGTGAAATCCAGCAGGTTCTGACAGATTGGAGAACCGGTAGCGGAAATTTTGAGTAGTTCAGAGAACCGACAAATACCACCTCTGGCTGGCCCCAGAGTGGGGTAGGAATGGAGATTTTGCAATATTCTTCCCCCAGGAGTGGGGAGAGAATGGGGGATTTTGCAGTATACTTCCCCTGCCACACCCACCAAGCCACGCCCACAGAATTGGTAGTAAAAAAATGGATTTCACCACTGTTTTTTTTTTACTATGTTCATAATTTCTTTTTCTTTTCTTTTCTAATACTTACAAACAAATAGAACATAGAACATAGAATAAGAGTTAAAGGACTCAAATGGCAATTACATGACACCCTGGGACACTGCAATTGTCATAAATATATGTCAATTGCCAAACACCCAAATTTTGATCATGTGACCATGGGGATGCTACAGTGATCATAAAGTTTGAGGACATGTTACCAGTCAATTTTTTCAGTGCGTTCATAACTTGAAACAATTACTGAATGTTTGTTGAGTCGACTTGTAAAATATATCTATATAACCTGGAAGTCCTGATCAAAAAAGATGGATGCATTCAAGTGAAATTATTTCATTCTTTGTTTCTTACAGAATCCTATCAAAGTCTGGTGCAGCCATTAGATTCTACAGAATGCAATAGAAATAAGAAAAAAAATATTTGTGTAATAAAAAATGTACTTGATCAATAACATTTGCCCTGATAAAATTTTAAACATGCAAGTTGTGCTGTAGGATAAAAGGTCTATCTAGCAAACTCTCATCGTCCTTTGGTTTAACAGCATGAATAGATGCTCTTCAAAAAAATGATATTCAGAGGCTTAAGTGCTTTGTTTCTGAGTATCAAAGAGCCATTGAGTCAGATAGACGGAACAAATCCATGAAGGAGGTATCAATCGTCATGTAGAAAGACCAATGTTAGCAGATTGGAACAGCACCTGCCTTACTCAAACTCTCTGAACATCCACAGGTAAGGCAATACTGTCCAAATAAAATACACAGTCCTGGAGACAAGCCTTTTTTTTTTTTTTGTATGCCCATCAATGCATTCATAATAAGTCCTCAATTTCATGTGCTTCACAAACGCAAAGCAAACAGGCAAGTTCATTTAGGAGCGTTAGACCTCTGTGCAATTTCCAAGAAATACAAGCCTTGAAGAAGAACACGCACATTGAGCAAAAGTAAGCTGTTATACAAGCTTGTGTGGGTGCCAGCATTGTGTTTTTTTCTTCCCCTTCTACATGGACTAAGCTGCCTGTAAATAATGCCCTGCACCTGGACCTGGACCAACAGGAGGGTCAACACGGAAAATGCACCAGGTGCAACAGTGCTTTTAAGGATCAGGTGTGCAAAATAAGCACAGAGTATCAATAGCAGGACAATCCCTTGTGTTTCCAGCCAAGTGTTACACCAAGTCATAAACCTTTCAGGGCAAAGGTATCCTTAGGCCCCACATTAAACCACAGACATCGTCATCTCTGTTCATTAGAGAGCCTGTTTATTTTCCTTTTTTACAAGTCAATACAAAACAATGTTATTCCTCTGGTCCAGTTATCACTTCTTAAATTTTCATTAACTATCAGTGAGCTAAATAGCTGAAAATATGTGAAAGCAAAGCTCCAGAGGAGCAGGTTATGGGTGCAAATTAAGAGGGGAAAGAGACAGACATGGTTACTGTGCACACACCTTACATGTATAGGTAGTCCTTGACTTACATCCACAATTGAGCCCAAAATTTCTGTTGCTAAGTGAGCCGTTTGTTAAATGAATTTTGCCCTGTTTTATTACCTTTCTCGCCACAGTTGTTAAGTGAATCACTCCAGTTGTTAAGTTAGTGACACGGTTGTTAAGTGAATCTGTCTTCCCCATTGACTTGGCTTGTCAGGTCACAAAAGGTGATCAGATGACCCTGGGACACTGCAACAGTCGTAAATATGAGTCAGCTGCTAAGCATCTGAATTTGGATCATGTGATCATGAGGATACTGCAATGGTTGTAAGTGTGAAAAGTGGTCATAAGTCACGTTTTTCAGTGTAACTTCAAACTTTGTATTGTTTTAAATGGAAGACTACCTGTACTTAATTTATACAGGTTCATTTCAATACCTATATTAAAGGGGGGTGCTGGTTTCTCTTTCTTTTTTTCCACCAATCTAAGGCTATTGTTTATAGACAGCTATTCCATAACTTTAGAGGATGAGAAAGTCTTTGTGAATTTCAATAAGCAACCCCCTCACAAATCTCCCCTAATTCAAACACTGTGCTTTTTAAAATATTCAAATAGCGTCCATTTCCTCCCATATATGAGCCTGTAAACCTCAATTTCCGCCTAGCAGCATTCATGTAACTTGCTGATGAACTGTATATGCAAATCCTGTTTACTGCATTATGCAACTCAAAATGCAAAGCCAGTCATGTGTCTTTCAAACAAAACAACAACAAAAAAAAGATTTTCTACTGGCTTTTCAGGGGCAAATCAAATTGTCACTTGATCCCTGGCTTCAGAAGCTCTTTCAAATGGTCCCCACCTCTCTTTCCTTGGCCGCTTTTCTTTGCAAAGAACCTGGAAGCATGAGGAAGATCATTTCCAGAGATGGCAAGCCTTATGAAAACAGCTCCTTTCCATCTTGAACTTCCCAGATTTTGCAGGACTCAAAAGCGGAGCTGCCAATTGTCAGGAGCACAAGTTGGAGGAGAGGAAAAATTTACCAGAGGATTTTCCTTTCTCTGCAACGCTTGCCAGTACTGGCACCTCAACAACAGATTCAAAAACAGCCCTGGAAATCCAAAGGATGCTTTCAACAACAGCAAGCCCCTTTCGCTTCCAACACAGCCATGTGTGTGTGTGTGTGTGTGTGCGTGCAAGTGTGCTCGAGAGACATAACAGGAAGCATCTGAAAGGAGAGGAGGGGGAAGCCACTCCTGGAACAACAGAAGACACACTTCAGTCTCGATAAAGTCCTTCCTACGAAACTAATAAGCAAAGTTAATGGGGGAAGCCGGATTCACTTAAGCAACCGTGTTTCTAACTTAACTACAGTGATTCACTTAACAACTGCTGCAAGAAAGGTTGTTAAATGGGGGGAGAAACTCACTTAACAAACGTCTCACTTAGCCGCGGAAATTTTGGGCTCCGTTGTGATCATACGTCGTATATGCCTAAACGCACACAAACAAGCACAGGATTCTGTGCATGGCTGAAAGGGTTCTGCAAGTATAAAACTAACAAATAAATTTAATCAGCAAGGTCAGGCGTGTTATGGGCCTGATCAGAAAATGCTGGCTGGAGATCAGATAATTATGTCCCTGGCCCCATTAGTTCACGGAGAAGCTTCAGTGCTAAACCTGAAAGTGATTATGTAACCTAAGCTGGCCCAGTCATCCGTTCCCGGCTTCTCTGGTTCCCCTTCTTTTAAAGAGGCAGCGTGTTTCAAGATCATTGCCATTGCAGATTCTGTGTGGAAAGTACTTTCTTTCTGAACAATGCAATACAGGTAGTCCTTGACGTAAACCATTCATTTAGTGACCGTTCAAAGTTACAATGTCACTGAAAAAAGTGACATATGACTGTTTTTCATGATCACCTGCTCAAAATTCAGAGGCTTGGCAACTGACTCATATTTATGATGTTTGCAATGTCTCAGAGTCATGCAATCACCTTTTCAACCTTCTGACAAGCAAGATTCACTTAACAACTGTGTGACTAACGTAGTAACTGCAGTGATTCACTTAACAACTGTGGCAAGAAAGGTTGTAAAATGAGCCAGGGACACTTAATAATTAACTTGGTTAACAGAAGAAAATCTGGGCTCGATTGCGGTGGTAAGTTGAAGACTACCTGTATCTCTGTTACACTTTGTGCAAACAGCCTAGTTTGTAAACAGACAAACAGACACTCCGTTCTCCATCTATCTTCCCAGGACACTGCGTTATCCACACGACCAGACAATTTTGGTATTCAAAAATTTGCCAGGCTTTTCTTATACCTACATATTCTACCTGGGAGGGAACCAACAGAGATACAGAAATAAAATAAACAGACCAATTAATATTTTAGATCAATACTTTTTAAAACTTGGTCACTTTAAGATGTGTGGACTTCAACTCCCAGAATTGGGAGTCACTTGTTTGTGAGATGGGTAGCTGTAAAAATTTGACAAACAAATAAAGACAGGTAGTCCTGGACTTATAACCACAACTGAGCCCAAGATTTCTGTTGCTAAGCAAGTTAGTTGTTAAGTGAATCAAATCCAATTTTGAATCTTTTTTTGTTACAGCTGTAAAATGAATTACTGCAGTTGTTAAATGAATGCATTGTTAAGCAAATCCAGGTTCCCTCGTTGGTATTTTTCAAAACCCAGCTGAGAAGGTCACAAATGATGATCATACGACCCCAGGACACTGCAAATATATACCCGTTGCTAAGCACCTGAATTTTGATCATGTTACCATAGGAATGCTGCAATGGTCATAAGTGTGAGGACTGGTCATAGGTTACTTTTTTCAGTGCTAAACAAATGCCTGTAAGTCAAGGACTACCTGCACATTATATTGATCAGCATCAAAAACACAGTGCTTCATTATTTCCTCATAGCCAGCAACACTTCATTAGACGCAATTCACAAAAGTGCACACGTCTTGTCATAAAACATATTGATCAGAAAAGATGCTACCAAATTCCTGCTCTCTTGCCATCACAGGCAAACAAGTTCCTATGTTGGTCAGCAACAAGCTCTTGTTTTAATTTTTGATTGGGAGTTGCCCAGAGTTTGTTATAAGATGTGGCAACTCTGCAAATGGTTTAAATAAATAAATAAAGCCCCCTACAAAGGCTAACACGATTAGCGAGCCCTAATAAGAAACAAAAAAGAGAGATCTCTCCAGGCTAAAAATCCTGCCTGGCTAAACTAAAGCCGGTAAAAACTGGAGGGAGCCGGCGTGGAATTTGATGTCACCTCCCTCGTTCTGCCCAGCCATCTTAAACTTTCTTTCTGATGGGAAAAGCAAAGCTGCATAATAGCTCCTTGTTGATAGAGGCCAAGAAATCCTTGCTTGCTTACCTCAGAGAAAGGAGAGCTTTAAAAAGCAGAGAATATCCCCTAGCTCTTGTGTAAATATTCCAGAGACCAACCTTTTTACAAATTCCCTCCTAATTCTTAGCCAAACCGTGGAAAACAAGCATCCTTTTTCTCAGTATGAATTGGGTAGCAAAGACTTGATTATCAGCAGCTAGTCAATCAATGGTTTGTCAGAGCCGTGCTGATTTAGGGTGGGAGGCCTCCCCCCCCACCGCCCTGAACAAGGGCAACGGCAAAAGGATCCCCAACCCAATCCAGAAAGGGGACGACATGGCCAAATCATGCCACGTGGCAAACTGGCGCTCAGAAGAGTTTTTAAAAATGTCTCCTCCACACAGATACAGGTAATCCTCGACTTATAATCCATTCGTTTAATGACTCCTCAAAATTACAACATCACTGAAGAACGTGACTTATGACCAGTTCTCACACTTATGACCATTGCAGCATCCCCAAAGTCACATGAACAAACTTCGGTTGCTTGGCATCCAGTATGTAAATAGGCCCTCAATCGAATCACATTTAATGAACTTGAAATGGGGCAAAGCAATATACAGGTAATCCACGTTCAACAAACTACAACTGGAACTAGCAACTCGGTCATTGAACAAAATGATTCGCTAAGTGAAACCGCAACTCTGCTTACAATTTTACTTCAGCTTTAGTTTTACAGACGAGTGAAGGTCACAACTGTGCGGTTATAAAGTTACTTTTTTGCCACTGTCATAACTGCAAATGGTCATTATACGAAGCAGTCATTAAACAAGGATTGTCTGCAATCCTGTAATGGATAAAGAAAAGGTAAAACACTTTTACACCAATAAAAGTGCAACGAACCGGCAACAACACAAGACCCTTTTTCCTTGTTCAATAAGAGAGGGGGTTGAATTTCCTCTTTCTGTGTGTGTCTGTGGCTGCCTCCTACAAAATTATCACAGGAATTTTAACACACACTTTATATTTATAGTTTGCTAATCCCGTCACTTCCAACAGGGATACCGCACAATGAGAGTATAACTACTTATTTTAAAACCAATTAGGCCTATTTCTTTCTTTCTTTTTTCTTCTTCAATGCACCAGGAAGTCAGAGAAGGCTTATGTACATCTATAGTTTCTTGAAAAATCTTCATCGGCCCAATTAACTGAACCTTCAGACATTATGTCCAAACTAGCCACCATCTGGAAGAGACATAGAGAAACTGCATCTTGACTGAAAATGGGCCTCACTGTCACTGTATGTATCTCCTTAAAAGCTGCTGGACTAATCTTGCTATCCAGGCCCCTTTCCTTATGCCCAAGTGGGAAAATATACTAAAGTGCAGGTAGTCCTTGACTTAAAATACATTTAGTAATCGTTCAAAGTTACAACAGCACTGAAAAAAAGTGACTTCTGACTGTTTTTCACACGGCTGTTGCAGCATCCCCTCGGTCATGTGATCAAAATTCAGATGCCTTGCAACTGGTTCATATTTATGACGGTTGCAGTGTTGCAAAGTCATGTGATCACCTTTTGCAAACTTCTGACAAGCAAAGTCAATAGGGAAGCCAGATTAATTTAACAATTGTGTTACTGACTTAACAACTGCAGTGATTCACTTAACAACTGTGGCCCAAAGGTCGTAAAATGGGGCAAAACTCACTTAACAAATATCTCACTTAGCACCAGACATTTTGGGCTCAATTGTGGTTGTAAGTCAAGGATTACCTGTAGGACTCTTAACTAGACAGGATATTACTTGATTTAATTGTAGAATAGGTTGGTTAAACTCCAAAAGTTAAAGAGCAGAACCAGCAGAGAATTAGAAAATAGAGTCAATGTATAGAACATATTTAGGATATGGAACATACTCAATAGATTAAATAATATGTATTTAATGCATTTAATTTTTGCAAAAGAGATCCGAGGAGAGAAGATGCCAAAACTAGAGTGGAAAAAATATTCCCAAAATATCAGAGGAAAAGATCGTAAATGGCTTTCAAAACAAGCTAGCGTTGTATCCAAAGAAAGACATGGAAGATAAAAGCCTTAAGCAACTAAAATTATTTTTAACAACTTAATGCAGACTTTAAGCATCAAGCCAAAAAAGATAAGAAATGCTATCTCAATTAAGAATGATAGTAAGTACAGGAAAACAGGAGAACATTTTAAGATGCTTAGCCAAATCTCAGAAAAATATGCAACTAAGGTAGGAATGTTCAAGAAGCAATTTAATAGAGGAAATGAAGATAAAACACAATGGAAATTGTTTACAAATTACAAGACATTACAGTCCCTCAGGAACTGACTGATAGTTTGTGGGCACAAGAGGCAATTGACCAACTTTTAAAAAATGCACAAATGAAACACTCACTGAAGTATTTGAAGGATCTAACAATGAAGCGGGATACCTTATAGATAGTCCTCAACGTACGACCAGTTTAGTGACCATTCAAGGTTACAATGGACCTACACTGGGGCTCCTTAAAAGATACCTTGATGAAGGTATCTTTTCTTTTGTGTACACTGAGAGGATATGCACCAAGACAAATTCCTTGTGTGTCCAATCACACTTGGCCAATAAATTCTATTCTATTCTATTCTATTCTATTCTATTCTATTCTATTCTATTCTATTCTATTCTATTCTATTCTATTCCAACCCAGATTCAAAATTCCCAACTGCCAGAATTTCTGTTGTTGTTGTTTTCAAAACCATGCTCATAGCAAGCCAATATTTTGCTTCCTGGCATTCAATTAACAACCACAGAATCACTTAATGACTGCAACAAAAAGATCATAAAATAGGATTGGTCACCTGATTTTATGACCATTGGGACCTGTGATTGTGATGATGGGCAGAAACCATTACAGTTGCTAAGTTGAGTACTATCTTTACTGAAGAGTGTTCTTAAGAATGTGCAAAATACAGATAGTCCTTGACTTACAACACTTTGTTTAGTGACCATTCAAAGTTGCAACAGCACTGAGAAAGTGACTTATGACCGTTTTCATATTTACAACCATTTCAGCATCCCCATGGTCATGTGATCAGATTTCAGATGCTTAGCAATTGACTCATATTTATGACCACTGCAGTGCTGAGGTCATGTGACCACCTTTTGCAACCTTCTGACAAGCAAAAGCAATGGGGAAGCCAGATTCACCTAACGGCAGTGATTCATTTAACAACTGTGGCAAGAAGGGCTGTAAAATGGGAGGGAACTCACTTTAAAAATGTCTCACTTAACAACAGACATTTTGGGCTCAATTGTGGTTGTAAGTTGAGGACTACCTGTAGTGAACAGTAACATTAATTCCTAGTGGAAAAATGAGATATAAATCTGACACGTAAGTTAATAAAAATTATTAAAAACTATTATCAATCCTGCTTAACAAGAAAAACAAAACAAAACAAAACCCAGAACCAAAATTGGAGAGCGAGGGAAAGGATCAATGAGATTCCAGGATTGTTACTACCAGTCAGGCCTGATTTATGGCTTTTAACTAACTAAATCATTTTTAAAATACTGCAACATCCTTTTTAGTATTTGCTGCAAAAGATTAACATGGATTGCTGCTTTGAAAACGGGCTGGATCTAATTACAGTCTCTTCATCCCTGTCCACCCCCTACAGAAGGCCTCCATCAATTTCAGTATTGGTGCTACCTGTAATCAGAGTCCCTAGGAGAGACAGTGAATACAAAAGAGAGATATTTCTCATCTCCACTGTAACAAAAAACTCCAGAAAGAGAAATACAGTTCATCTTCCTCAGACTTCCCCTTTTCCCCCACTGAATACCTTTTACAATATTTTTTTAAAAATAAAGTGGGAAGACTGTGTTCATTTGGGAAGGAAAGTCAGGCTATCAAAGGTCACTGGAAATATTTATCGCAGCTGATAACTTTCCTTATTTTGGGGGTGGAAAGATTAAACATGGAGCAGAGGCAGGAAGAACACTGAGGGTTGAAATCTCTTTGTGTTTAATTGTGGGTCAAGAAGATGCCAGAAAATAAAAATGGTGTCTTTCACAGAAACAAGAGGACAATAAAAAGGGCAATTTCTTAAATTCACTTGATATGCTTTTGAATATTCCTTTCTCTAAAATTGCCGGAGACAACTGCAATTCTCTTAATGAGCTGAGTAGCTTATTAAACTTTATAGAATGCGCATAGAGGTAGTCCTCAACTTACAACCACAACTGAGTGCTAAATTTCTGTCGCTAAGCGAGACAATTGTTATAATATAATATAACAACAGAGTTGGAAGGGACCTTGGAGGCCTTCTAGTCCAACCCCCTGCCCAGGCAAGAAACCCTACACCATCTCAGTCAGATGGTTAAGTGAGTTTAGCTCCATTTTATATCATTCTTGCCACAGTTGTTAAGTGGAACCTGCAGTTCTTAAGTTAGCTACATGCTTGTTAAGTGAACCTGGCTTCCCCATTGACTGCTTGTCAGAAGATCACAAAAGTTGATCACATGACTCAGGGACACTGCAATCATCATAACTGTGAACCAGCTGCCAAGCATCTGAATTTTGATCGTGCGACCACGGGGATTCTGCAACCATCATAAGTCTGAAAACAATCATAAGGAATTTTTTTCAGTGCCATTGTAACTTTAAACGGTCACTAAATGAATGGTGGTAAATCAAGGACTACCAGTATTTTAGTGGTTCTTTATTGCCACAAGGAATATGATGGTGGCTCAGGCTGTAAGATAGCCTGTTATTAAAACACAGCAGCCTGCAATTACTGCAGGTTCTAGTCCCACCAGGCCCAAGGTTGACTCAGCCTTCCATCCTTTATAAGGTAGGTAAAATGAGGACCCAGATTGTTGGGGGGGCAATAAGTTGACTTTGTAAATATACAAATAGAATGAGACTATTGCCTTACGCACTGTAAGCCGCCCTGAGTCTTCGGAGAAGGGCGGGATATAAATGTAAATTTTTAAAAAAATTGTGCTAAGGGACAGGGTATGTATGTATGTATTTAGTTACTTAGTTATTTAATTATTTATTAAATTTATATGCAGCCCTCTCATCCATAAGGCAACTCTGGGCTGCTTACTATAAAAGCAGCACATCTTTAAGATGATGGACCCAGGAGAATTCCAACATCCAAAGGAAGGGTGGGGAGGCCTGCTGCTAAACACGAGGGAAAAAACACCAAAGAGAGCAGATTTGCATCATTATAAGTTCTTTCTTTCTGACACCACATCCCCTGTCGTTCTCATGGCCTCAAACAAAGGGGAAGATGAAGGGATTCCCTAGAGAATTATCCAAAGCGATAAACAGACCGGTAGCATCCAAAGAATTCAAAGATGCAATTGGGTACCAGATTTTCATTGTTTTAGCACCTGTGTGATTGAGAAGGCATGCAAGTCCCATTGTTAAATAGGGGTATAAATAAATCCTGGCAGAAGACCTGGGGAGCGGGTTTTTTTCCACAGATTCCCATTCCCCCATGGTTGAAACAGCCAGGAATTGCATCCTACCTAGCTGCTTGGGTGAGAAGACACTCTATCACCCAGGGACCAAAACATCTGATGATACCTGTTGCTAGGTTGCATGCATCAGAGGAGAGAAGATTTTCCCACAGGGTCACCTTGAAGCATTTGAAACAGCAGTATCACCTCTACCAGCAGCAACATCTGCAACAACAGCAACAACATTTTCCATCGCTGCCTCCCCAGAGCCTTCAGAAGTCACCGCTGCCTTTTAAATTCAGAGTTCCCAACGTACATTTTGTCTGCCTAAGAATCTGAGCACTAAGACGTTATATGCAGTCGCCAGGAGATCCAGCAGCAGTTATGATAAGGAACAGGAACAGAGCAATACAGGACCAGAGAGATCCGGGACCTTCTCAGATATTAAATGTAACTAAGTGACACCCGAGCAGTGTCTCTCAAGCTAATCATAGGTTTCCTTCCACAGCAGAAAAAAAAAAGAGAAAGGAGTACTGCACACACTTGTTCTTTTCTGGAGGAGGCTATACCGATAGTCCTCAATTTACAACTATTCATTTAGCAACCATTCGAAATTACAATGGCACTGAAAGGTCTGACTTATGACCGGTGCTTCCAATTAAGACTGTCACAGCATCCCCACGGTCACATGATTAAAATTTGGGAGACTGGCAACTGGAATGTATTTGCAATGGTTACAGTGCCCGGAGTCATGTGGTGACCTTCCCCTGCAGCTTCCAACAAGCAAAGTCAATGAGGGAAACCCGATTCATTTAACGACCATGGGATTCACAACAACTAAAAGTGATTCACTTAACTGCTAATGGGGAAAAATTAGGTGTGACTCACTTAACAAAAATTAGGTGTGACGCCTTACTTAGCAACACAAGTTTTGGCTTTAAGTCCCGAGGTACCTGTTAAGACTACTGAACTGTAATATAGTGACGGCCAGGCTGCATTAAGGGAAAACCAAATTTGTGTCTCTATGCTCCAATGGCCCATCACTTCCCTTCTCTTTAGCTTAATATAAACCATCCTTGTGAAGATAAAATGAGAATAATGTAAACTACCTTGAGCTTCTTGAAGTAAAGACAGGAAATATGTGTATTATAAATGTATTACCGAAGGTTCTAGGAACACCATGACCTATACAGGTAGTCCTCGACTTACAACCAATTGTTTAGTGTCCATTGGGAATTACAATGGCACTGAAAAAAGTGACTTATTGTTTTTCACACTTACAACAGTTGCAGTGTCCTCATGGTTATGTGATCAACATTCGAACACTTGGTAACTGTCAGGTATTTATGACCGTTGCAGTGTCCTAGGGTCATGTGATCATCTTTCGCAACCTTCTGAAAAATCAAAGTCAATGAGAAGCCAGATTCACCTCACAGCCATCTGACTAGTTCATCAACTGCATTGATTCACTTAACAACATGACAAGAAAGATCGTAAAATGGGGAACTTGACAACTGTCTTGTTTACAAAGAGAAATTTGGGGCTCAATTATGGTTGTAAGTCAAGGATTACCTGTATCTAGTCTTCTTAATGCACTTGGGGATCGATAAAGATGACCTTGAAAAAAGGCTTGCTCTTCTCACAGAAAAAAATGGATAACAACCTATGAAAAAGCACACGATACAGTCTGCTCCCTACAGTTATTTAAATTTTACAACCCTCTTACCCTTTCCCTAATTTTTTAGAGACAGGAGATGACATTGCAAATATCCTTACAGATTACTGAATCAGAGCAAGCAAAAAAAACCCTCAGAATAATTGCATTGGTATCCTCTTATGAACTAGAAGTCTCTTTCGTTTACAATTGTTCCATATCTTGCCCCATTCAATAAAAAGTTATTTATTTACATTTTACACACGCTACATTCCTTTTTATTTGTTTACTGTAGATAAAGTGAAGAATCACTGGCTTCGTTTTTCTGGTGTCTACAAAACTAAAAAGAAACCATCTTTACACTCAGAATTGTAAAATGTGACTACACTTGTTTGTATAATTCATTCAGCTTTCAAGGCCTAGATATTCATGCTGGTTGGAGATCGAATAAAAGCAATAAAGAGCATGATGAATGGATTTATGAGAGGGAAGATCAAGCAACAATCCTATAAACCTGTACCAAAATAAGTTCAATTGGATGTGTAGGATTGGAAAGTACATATTCTGGAATCTCTCAAGCTTTACACTATAAATATGCTCCATTAACTTCTAAAAAGCCATGACAACAACTAACTTTCTTTTTTGCAACAAAATGTTTGTTACATTACTTGAGAAATGATTGCCAGAACAGAAAACTCTAATGCCCAAAGATTAACTCTGTGGAATTTATTTATTAGATTTTGATGCAACCGTTATTTTGCACAATTCCAAAATGTTTATAAAATATTCAAAATGCTAGTTGAGAGATTAGGTTAGGATATTCAAAATACAGTGGGATTAATCAGCAATAGAGAGAAATGTGGTTGGGGGGAAATTTAACGGTTTTAGCAACAATCTCTTTTTTCCATTTCAGACTGCACCTCATGCATCAAACAAGTACCTTAAATCTGTAAGTAACATTACAACCCTAGCCACTCTAAAATGTTTAAATGCATGTAAAAACCCTTATTGAGGAAGGTAAAGCCAGTACCATAATATTTCGAAGACAAATAGAGTGCTTATTTTCATCGAATTTACTTGTTGAAATCAGGATGAAAATCTGTCTAAATGTGACTTTTGTTCGTTAGAAGTTGGGATCTGATTGCCAAAGTTATTTTTTAAAAAAGTAAACAATATAACATAATAACAGAGTTGGAAGGGACCTTGGAGGTCTTCTAGTACAATCCCTTGCCCAGGCAGGAAACCCTACATCATTTCAGACAAATGGTTATCCAACATTTTCTTAAAAATTTCAAGTGTTGGAGCATTTACAACTTCTGCAGGCAAGTTGTTCCACTTATTGATTGTTCTGTCAGGAAATTTCTCCTTAGTTCTAAGTTGCTTCTGTCCTTAGTTTCCACCCATTGCTTCTTGTCCTGCCTTCAGGTGCTTTGGAGAATAGCTTGACTCCCTCTTCTTTGTGGCAGCCCCTGAGATATTGGAACACTGCTATCATGTCTCCCCTATCCATGTAAATAGATATTAATATAGGGTTAGGGTTAAGGTTAGGGTTAGGGTTACATATTAAATGTAAATAGATAGTAAATAGCTATTCATGTAAATAGAGTACCAGTAGCGATAAAGGAAAATATTTGTAGCTCAGAGTTGAAATGAGGGGTCCTTGATGTTCTCTGGGTTTGGTTGTTTTCTTGCAGATGTTTCATTACCCAAACTAGGTAACATTATCAATGCTAGTCAACGGATGCTGATGATGTTACCTAGTCTGGGTAATGAAATGTCTGCAAGAAAATAATGAAGCTCAGAAACCACCAAGGACCTCTCAAAACACAAGTAGTCCTCAACATACAAGCATTCATTTAATGACTATTCAAAGTGACAATGACATTGAAAAATGTGACTTATGACTGCTTTTCACACTTAGACTGTGGCAGCATTCCCATGGTCACAAGAGTAAAGTTCATATATGTCAGCTGGCATATATTTATGACAGTTGCAATGTCCAGGGGTCATGTGATCACCTTTTGCAATCTTCTGACAAACAGAATCAATGAGAAACCCAGATTCACTTAATAATTTTACTAGCTTAGCAACTGCAGTGATTTACTTAAGAACTGTGGCCAGGACGGACATAAAATGGGGCCAAATTCATTTAACAACAGCCTTGCTTAGCAATGGAAATTTTGAACTCAATTGTGGCCAGAAGTCGAGGACCACGTTTAAATCCAGAGAAAACATCTGAGAAAGTTAGTGGCAGCATGGAAAAGACTAGAAGGGAAAAGGAAGGGCTCAAAGCGGCTCATATTTGGTGTCTACCCACACCCCAAATTAAGGTAACATCATTTCTATCAAGGAGAGTTACATCTACAGGACAATACATAATCATTTTATAAAGGGAGCCCATTTGGATCGCCATGTTTCTCCGCTGCAAAACAAGACGTTCACTGCAGAAACCATCAAAGAAACGTCCCTTAACAACAGGCTGACTTTTGCTCCTGGGCATGTTTAAAGCAAAATATGGAAAGATGATGAACTATGCCAGGCCATCACCCCAAGGATCAGCTCTATGGTTAGTCTCTGTGGTTCTTATCATCTGCTGCTTTCTGAGTTGTTACTGGGAATTCCACCTTATTGTGGGACATTGGACATGCTATTATTCTGCACGTATCTACAGCAGAGATGCCTACAGTTGGTAATAGGAGCTTTCCCTAAGCCATTACCCTCCATATGTGTTCAATTTCAGCTCTCATTCAAGGAGAACAATCCTGAATAATAACTGACAGCAGTGTTTCTCAACCTTGGCGACTTGAAGATGTGTGGACTTAATCTCCCAGAATACCCCAAGCCAGCCATTGGGAATTCTGGGAATTGAAGTCCTCTCCTCTTCAATTCACCACAGCTGAGAAACACTGATCTATCCCATGAAAAAAAGGGTAGGAATCCCTTCTTCTATTATCCTCAAAAGATCAAGGAGCAGAATGCAGAACATCAGAAGAACATTAGACGTTCAGCAGAAATCCTCCAGTCGGAATTTCCCACTGTATTTCTGCAAATACAGAAGTTAAAACCCACAGGACCTCCAACCCAGGAGCTAACCAGCCAATCCAAATTAAACTGGGTTTTCAATTTAGGCCTGCCTGGTCTGTCTCTCTCAATTCTCTCCATGGGACCACACTGGGCTTCCTTCTATCCACCACCGGATTCCCTGAGGTAGTTTTAAAAGCAATTCTGGAGATGAAAACAAGATGGGATATTGCTTAAAGTAGCAGATAATATTAAAGTGTCAGGTGAAATGTGGCCCTTTTTATGAGCATCTTATCGTCAGAAGGGGCTGGTTTATTTTTTCCCTCCTTCTCCCCTGAAGCACGCACTCTCTAAAAATATTTTTAAAGGCACTAAGGAGAGTTTGTTTTTTAAACAGACCATGAGATACTATTTCCCCCTCCCCCATCTAAATCTGAAAATGAACATGGAACGCGAATACTGCAAAAAAAACAAAACACCTGCAAAAACCTTTTTCCACCTAATTTCCGTGGGGGAAGAAAGAGGTAGACGTGAGTAAGCGTGTTGGGGAGAAAACTTGCTCCCACAAAGGAGTATGAAATAAATTGGTTTAGCGAAGGTTAATAATATCCTGTCACTGTGGTAAAAGACTCAATTACAAACCCTTCAGAAGTACACCCAAGGAAGTCATCTGCCCGCAGTGACAGAGGCTTAAATAGGCAACAATACCGAAGATGGTTAAAGAGTTTTCTTCAAACAGAAGATATTGGGGGGGTGGGGGGTGGGAGGGGGGGAGAGACAGTTGGTGAGAGCAAAATCCCAAATCTCAGAAGGATAGTGAAAAGATGTGGTGGGGGAGAAAACAGGAAGGAGAAAAGGCAAGGGGAAGGTTAAGGACTGAAACCTGGATATTCAAGGTTATAAAAAGAAGGAGGGGTATCCAGATACAGGAAAACCTATAAATCATTAGGACACACAGTTCTTCATAATCTCGGCAAAGAATTATGGTCTTGTCCCTGGGAGACTGGGACTAATTTTAGTATCAGATTTATTATACAGGAGGGAACAGGAATTAGCAAAAACCATCTCAGGCTCCTAATGGGCAGATTTAGATCATACGTTGAACAAGAATAATGAAAGGGATTTTTTTTTTTGAAAAAAAAAGCAAGCCACAACAAAGCATTTAAGTAGAACAAAAACAAAGACTGTATGTCATTCTGTGCCCAGTAATCAGAGCCTGGACAATGTTGTGTAGCTCCACCCAAGCTTCAAAAACTCCCTGCCTTTTATAATCTCATGTTCTCTCCCCAAAGCAATTAGATCGAGTCTATCCTTAATGCAGACCAAAACTTCAAACCTATCTGGACCAAGGGTATCCAATCTTGGCAGATTGTCCAACAAGGTTAAATCATGTGGACTTCAACTCCCAGAATTCCCCAGACAGACAAGTAGACTTCAACTCCCAGAATTCCCCAATTAGCATGGCTGGCTGGGACATTCTGAGAGTTGAAGTCCACAAATCTTAAATTGCCAAATTTGGAGACCCCTGATCTAAACCAAGGGTGTCCAACCTTGGTAACTTTAAGACTTATGGTCTTCAACTCCCAGAATTCCCCAGCTAACCATTACACATGGGTGTTCTTTGCGGGAAACTGAAAGCAACTTGCCAAGCGTCTGAAATGAGGTCACGTGATCATGGATGGGAGGTTGGACAACAGTTTACAACAGCCACAAATACTTTGCAAGCCATAAAGAAGCTGTTACATGTCCCTTGTAATTTTGAACAGCTGCAGAATGACTGGACACAAGTCAAGGACTACCTATACTACAACACAAAATTCTTATTTAAGTATAGTTTTGTTGTGGTCCGTCAGCAGCCTGCGGAGCTGGCAATGGAGCCGGGCAGCGATGAGGCTGAGGAAGAGCGTGGGCCAGTCCTGGAGGCTGGGGAAGGCCCGGATGAGGACTCTGCGTCGGAGGCTGAGGTGGGGCCAGGGCCATTGGGGAGTGAGGTGTGGACTCCAGAGACTCCAGAAGCGGACAGTAGTGAGGCAGAGGAACAGGGGGAGCCTGTTCCTAATGCACGCATGAGAAGAGCTGCCAGAAGGCAAGAGCAACTCAAGCAAAAAGGACGACTCGGGAGTAGGGCCAAGAGATGATTGGCCCCTCCCATAAGGCTTAAAACAGACCAGCAATGGCATTTGAGCTTTGCCGGAAAACAACGTTGATAGCTTTGTCTTCTTGCATTGATTTTGTATTGGTGTCTTCTGAACTTTTACCAAGAAAGACCTTTGGCAGTTTGCCTAATTGGTCCAAGGTTGGTGACAGGAATGCGGAATTTGTATTGGGAGGAATTTGCTTTAATTTAGTTGAACTATGCTGAGAATGAAGTAATTCTCAGCTGTTCGAATAAAGTTTGCTTTTACACTGACTAAGTTTCCTACTACCTACTGGGGCCTGGGTCACAACAAGTTTCTAGTACTCCACTGGTACAGCAGATCTACTGATCAAGCACAAGTTCTTAAACTTGATAAGTTGTTGTTAAGTTAGTAACATGGTTGTTAACTGAATATTGCGTCCCCCTTGACTCTGCTTGCCAGAAGGTTGCAAAAGGGATCACATGATCCCGGGACACTGCAACCATCATAAATATGAGCCAATTGCCCAGCATCCAAATTTTAATCACATGACCATGGGGATGCTACAACAGTGTGAAAAACAGCCATGTTAGCTTTTTTCAGTGTCATCACTTCAACACAAACGAATAGTACAGGCAGTCCTTGACTTACGACCACAATTGAGCCCAAAATTTCTGATGTTAAGTGAGGCATTTGTTAAGCGGGTTTTGCCCTGTTTTACAACCTTTCTTGCCACAATTGTTACATGAATCGCTGCAGTTTTTAAGTTAGTATCACGGTTGTTAAGGGAATCTGGCTTCCCCATTGACTTTGCTTGTCAGAAGGTCGCAAAGGGGGATCACATGACCTCGGGACATAGCAACGGTCATAAGTATGAGTCAGTTGCCAAGTATCTGAATTCTGATCACGATGATGGGGATGCTGCCAACGGTGTAGTGTGAAAAACAGTCATAAGTCGATTTTTTCAGTGCCGTTGTAACTTTGAAAGGTCACTAAGTGAACTGTTGCAAAATCGAGGACTACCTGTACGGTAATGACTTATGACTGGGAAAACTGGTCCCAATGGCGATTGTAAGACGAGGACTACCTGTACTGCAGGGAATTGGGCAGCAGGTATCTAAATAACGTCACTGATGCTGACACAAATTTTTATATAAATGAATATATTTTAAAAGTACAATAATTTGTAGTTTTACAAAATAAATATATTTTACAAAGACAGCAAACTAGATAGTCAGGCAAACAGGAGCATCGTGAGGTAAAATCACAGAGCACACCGAAGAAAAAGGCGGGAAAACAGGGAAACTCCCCCTCCACACCACAGCAACCAATCACAGCGCAGATTGCCTCACGCAGGAGCCAGCCCTCTTCAGTCAATCAGCCACAGCTGTGTGTCCTGGCTCACTGCACAACCCCACTGCTCTAGCTACTAAATTTAAATATTTGAACATGTACCTAGTCCCTAATGACATTCCTCACGCCTTCAGTGTGTAGGTTGGAAACTCTCTCAAAATGGATCAAAGCAATAGTAGGGATTCAAGATCCTACGTTCCTGCTCTATACTACTAAAAAGTTCAAATGATTTACAATATGTATAAACAGGGCTTCCCAATTCAGAACTGGGGGATAAAAGAGATAAAGTATCAAGTAGGCATAAAACAGACAGAACTGTTAGCTTTCTTCACATAAACAGTTATGGACAAGTTTGTAAAAAAAAAAAAAAGTCTGGAAGCCTTCGATCCAACTATCTCATTACCTTTTTCAACAGTACCCTGAATAAGTTCAATTCTAGAGGAGAAACAAAACGCTAGAAAGTTATGATATTTATGTAGTTATTTACCAAATTATGTAGTTATTTACCAAGCACATCTAAATTATATTAAAGGAACCAAAATATCTTTGCAATCCCCAAGGCATGTCACAACTTTTGAGCACCCCTAGTATTTGGAAGTTGAAAATCAAAAACATTTTGACACGTCCTACAAGAGTACAAAACCGACTTTTATCAAATCTGTATCACTGGTTTATGTCATCATGTAGGTGTTGACCATCCTAAATGGCTACAGGTTGCAAACACAGTCCTTGATGGTATTTTTAGCCAGTCTTGACTTGAAGATTGAACTCTTACTAGTGAAATTTAACAATCTCCATCAGAATTAAATGCAACAGCCTTGGATACCCGAATATGGCAGATGAAGAAAAGGAGTGAGATGGACTTGTCTCACTTTAGATGTTCTACATAGTCTTTCTCACTTGAGATCCTTTAATAAATTATAACTGAGAGTTTGGTCTAGAAACCAGGAGACTGGGAATTCCAGTCCTACCTCAGGTACAAAAGTTGGGTGATACTATTTATATAATAAGTATAGAAGTATTAAGACAAGATAAAAAAAGTAGGGAAAAAGAATATTTTGGCAGAAATTGAAACTATGTAAATTGTATCTGGATATGACAAGTTGTATAAGATATGATTCGGTCAATACTCTGTTCATATAACATGTATCTGAAAGATAAAAAATCAATAAAACTTGTTTCAAAAAAAAAAGGTACAAAAGTTGGCTGGGTGACTTTGGCTGAATGACCAGGAAGTGGTGAGTTTGAGTCCCATCGTAGGCATGGAAGCCAGATGGTGACTTTGGACCAGTCACTCTCTCTCAGCCTAGCCCACCTCACAAGGTTATTGGGGGAAAACAGGAGGATGAAGGCGTTATTAGTTTTGTAGAAGAAAATATTATAACTGTAGCTCAGGTGTAAACTGTGGGTTCTTTGGTGCTCTCTGAGCTTGGTGATTTTCTTGCAGACATTTCATTACCAAACTAGATAACACCATCAATATTAGTAAGGGTTTGCTCCCTGCTAGCACTGATGATGTTACATAGTTTGGTAATGAAACATCTGAAAGAAAACCACCAAGCTCAGAGAACACCAAGGATCCCCACAGAGTATTAGTACGTTCGCCATCTTGAGTTATTTATAAACATAATGAAAGTGGGATATATATAGATACGTACGTACACACACTCACATATGATGAGAGCCCATATCAGCTTCTCTGACTCCCCAACAATGTTCAACAGCCCGTTTCCAAAGTTTCCCTCTCAAACAGAGCCAAAAAAGATTAAAAGAAACTAGCAGGTGTTAAGCTGCCACTGGTTTCAATTTTTTTTTAAAAATAATAATAATAATAAGAGGTCCGATAAAAGAAAAACAGTCGCCCAGAAGAAGGAGGAGAAAAAGAGCTGTACCTGCCAATTTTTTTTAAGAACATTATGAAAGGACAAAACTTCCTTTGATCTTTCCTGTGTAAAAGAAGCTTACTTTGGCAAGTTGTTGGGAGGGGGAGGAGAGGAATGGCCTATTTTTTTTAAAAATGAACAGGAAACATCTTTCCAAGACATGCATTAGTGCAAAATTTGGCCTATTAAGAACAAAAGAAGACAAACTGCCCAATTAGATTTTTAAAAATCATCCAACCATAGTAGGTCCAGGACAAAATCCAAAGCATCACTTGGCAAATGGAAGAAGGTTGCTAGCAGATGAGTTTCAGAAAGTGCAAAAGACACTGGTTACCTCTCTAAGCATCTCCTATAAAGCAGGGGTCTCCAACCTCGGCAACTTTAGGACTTGTGGACTTCAACTCCCAGAATCCCCAGCCAGCTATGTGGACCCCAGCCAGTTCCCCAGCTAGCTATGCTGCTTGGGGAATTCTGGGGGTTGAAGTTCACAAGTCTTAAAGTTGCCAAGGTTGGAGACCCCTGCTATAAAGAATAGCGCCAGCAACAACTCAAAACATCAATTATGTAAAAGAAAAATGTAGTTTCAAAGTACCATGGCAACTTTGATTTAAAAAGGTGTATGTAATATGTAGTTTGCCTCCGGAACTCTAACTTCAGTTGTGCCACTCAGAAAGATCTGGTCAACCAAGCAACCAATTTTTCCATACTCCGATTTGTCCAGAACTGCCAAAATTCTCCTTTTTGTAACTACATTCGAACATAACTAAATATGGTTTGATCAACTTTAGCAGTTTTATGCTTCTTTTTTTAATTTGAGATCTAGTTCACAAAACATCTATCTCTTCCCATCCCTGATTCTAACTGATGGGTAAAAATGCTGGATTCAGTAAGAAAAAAAAACTGATGACTAAAAGCAAAGATCTAATAAGCATTTTTTTAAAAAAATATATTATTAACAGTAATAGAACTACCAGCAAATGAACCAGTTGAAAAAAAGGGAACAAGGAAATCACAGGCGCTATACAACTATGTGTTACACAGCGGAACTAAGGGCATCTGTTCTTAGCAACAGGAACATTTTCAAAGTTACCATTCCTGGCACTTGTTCACGCTCATGAAATAAGGCCAGCTTCAAGTGACAGAAGTTTTGCACGCTTTCCCTCAGCAAGACACTGTAACAATTCCTAGCGGTAAGCAGATAAAAACCAGAGACAAATGTTGCAGAAGACACAGGGTGAAACTCGAAGGACACTTCAAGGAAGGTTCCAGTCCAAGGTTGATCAACCAGTTCAACTCAATGAAGGTTAAAGAGAAAAGTTGAGTGGGCAGACTGACATGCTCAATGCTGCAGCTTGTTGAGAAGGCCAGGATTTGAAACTTGCTAGTTGAAAAACAGGTTTCTGCTCATTTTCAGGCCCAATTCTAATTTACAGTAAATCAATTAAATAAGGGTTAATAGTTAATCTTTTTTTCCAGTTTTGTCACATTAATAGCTGCATCTAGTAGAGAGGTTTTTGAAGAAGTGTTGGGCAAATCCAGGTTCTCAGATTTTGTTTTTCTGTTCCTATACAATTTGCCACTAGGCAATCTTAGACAACCACTTGGTCCCATGAGGATTACCCACAATTTTTCTCTAGCTCTGGGATAATTGGGGAGACAATAGGGAACAATTGACATCAAAAGGGAACAATACAGGTATTCCTCGACTTATGACCAAAAGTGAGACCAGAATTACCATTGTTACACAAGTTGGTTGTTCAGTGATTCGCCCCTAATTTTATGACATTTTCCCCACAGTTGTTAAGTGAATCACTGCAGGTTTTAAGTGAAACTTGTGGTCTTTAAGAAAATCCAGCTTCCCCCATTGATGTCTATGGAAATTCTCAGTCATCCAGGTCATGGCTGTCCCAAAGGTGTTTTTTCAAGAGGCAACTGAATTTTCTGGGTTTTCTTTGAAGACAATTTGCTTCTCTTCCAAGAAGCTTCTTGGAAGAGAAGCAACACATTACTTACGGGACCGCCTACTGCTACCGAATATCTCTCACCGACCCGTGCGCTCTCACAGAGAGGGACTCCTCAGGGTGCCGTCAGCGAGGCAGTGTCGTCTGGCGACACCCAGGGGAAGGGCCTTCTCTGTGGGGGCTCCCACCCTCTGGAACAAACTCCCCCCAGGACTTCGTCAACTTCCGGACCTCCGGACCTTCCGTCGTGAGCTTAAAACACACTTATTCATCTGCGCAGGACTGGATTAGATTTTAAATTTATTGGTTTTAAATGGGTTTTATTATTTATACTGTTTTTAATAATTGGCTTTGTAGAATAAGTTTTTTAACTGAATTCATTTATTACAAAGTAAGATACGACTTTTAGAACTAAGGGGCATGTCAGTTAATGAACACAAAATCTCAAGGTATTTGAATATTATACTTACATTGCAAGATGCCAACTGAAATGGCCCAACAAGAATGGATTGAGTTGACAAAACAAACAACCAATTATTTACAAAAAGATTTACAAGCTAGAATCGGTACCACTGATATTGATTCATCTCCTAATGACTGCATATATAAATTCTCACTGTTTTGAATAGAATAGATAGAATAGAATTTTTTATTGACCAAGTGTGATTGGACACTCAAGGAACTTATCTTGGTGCATATGCTCTCAGTGTACATAAAAGAAAAGATACGTTCATCAAGAATCATAAGGTAAAAGGTAGTCTTCAAGTTACGACCACAATTGAGCCCCACATTTCTGTTGCTAAGTTGTTAAGTGAGTTTTGACCATTTTGCAAACTTTCTTGCCACAGAGATATGAATCACTGCAGTTAAGTTAGTAACACAGTTCTTAAATGAGTCTGGCTTCTCCACTGACTTTGCTTGTCAGAAGATAACAGAAGTTGATCACATAACCCCAGGACATTGCAACCATCATAAATATGAGCCAATTGCCAAGCATCTGAACTCTGATCATGTGATCACGGGGATGCTGCAACAGTCATAAGAGTGAAAAACAGTTATAAGTCACTTTTTTCAATGCCGTTGTAACTTTGAACAGTCACTAAACCAGGGGTAGTCAACCTTTTTAAACCTACCGCCCACTTTTGTATCTCTGTTAGTAGTAAAATTTTCTAACCACCCACCGGTTCCACAGTAATGCGCCATGTATCGTTGTCTGCGCATGCCTCTCGCGCATCGTGGATTGGGTTTGAGGGGGTGCACCGGCTACCAGCTCTGTTTTGTCTGTTATAGCTGGGTGGTGTGGGGGGAGATGAGCGAGCTATTCTGGGACGAGGCTCTTTTGTTTGTGGTTGCACTATAGTGCCATTTAGTTTCACTTACATAATGTGAACTAAACTTATGTGTGGGCGATACAAATAGTATATTTTCAGAAATTTAAATTGTCACGGTGAATTTTATGAAAACCTAATGAAAATGTTTTTAAATAATGTTATGAATTTTTTTAAAAAAGTCAATTGAATAAAAAAAAAAGGAAAGTGCTTTAGTATCGAACGAAACCCCTACCACCCACCATGAAAGCTGGAATGCCCACTAGTAGGAGGTAGGGACCAGGTTGACTACCACTACACTAAACGAACTGTTGTAAGTTGAGGTACTACCTCTAGTGTCCAGCAAACAATAACCTTGCTAAGCGTGATCACTTTTAGTAGTCCATTCTCATCACACACCCAAATTATGTGTTTATTTGCTTCCTGATCATCACCCCAACAAAGCAAGCAGCCTTTATTTTATCCAGGGATGACAATTGGCCAAGATTGCCACCATCTCCAAATCTATCACTGAAAGCGTCTTCTTTTACTTTTGCTCTTCTTCAGACGTATATCGTCATGAGTAACATCGCTGCATTAAGAATTCCGCTTTTTAAACACAACGCTTAAGTCAAACCCAATCAAACTTCATGATGACTCATTGGCATTTTATGCGAACAAAATCTTGTTCTCACAAGAGACTCTTACACTCCTAGTTTAGTTCATTACAGAGACAGATTTTAAATTATGCTGGGTAGAAACCAAACATTTTTAATGGCATCTCAGAGCGTTTTTGAAGGAGGACAAAATCATAGATATTGGAAAGAATTTGGAGAATCATCCAGTTTAGACTCCCCATTATATAAATCGTTATAAATGGCCATTCAGTCTCTATTTAAATCTAGTTAGTCCTCAACTTACAACCATTCGTTTAGACCGTTCGAAGTTACAGCGACACTGACAAAAGTGACTTATGACCACTTTTCACACTTAACAACCATTGGAGCATTGGGCCCTTGGCAACTGACGTGCATTGTCTCGGCATCATGCGAACACTATTTGTAATCCTCCCAGCTTGCTCCCAATAAGCAAAGAGTCAATGGAGGAAGCCAGATTTACTTAACAACTGGATGAGTCACTTAACAACCCTAGGGATTTGCAGTTGGGGCAAAAAAGGACATAAATTTGTGGCAAAAAAGGAATGTAAAATGGGGCACAATTCACTTAACAAACTGTCTTGCTTAGCAATGGAAATTTTGGGCTCAACTCAACGGTGGTCCTAAGTCCTATGTACTGACAATTTTTTTTTTACATTTCTTATCTTTAAGTAATATCTTAGCAAATTCTAAGATAGCCAAGTACCACCATGTACAGTGTCCTATGAGGGCCTCAATGCAAATCAATCATAGGATGGGGTCTCTGAGAAGAATTCCACACTACCACTTTTCTAGAATTCAGCATAAAAAGAACCACTAGTAATTTCCATACAAGTTGAATCTACTGGAAACATACCTGCTGCATCTTCAGGTTGACAGCTTCTCAGATATTTAAAGACGCCTGTAAAACATCACAGCAACTATTTGAAATGGCAGGCCAGCTTCTCAAGATGACAGCTTGGCCTCCACTACTGATTTTTCTCTGAAACTATCTCACCAGAGAGGTGAGTGTGCCTCTCTGCAAAACACAAGATAGTCTGGAAAAAAATCTGGTAAAAGAAGAAAGAAGGCTTCCCGGATGTCAAAATTATTGTCTTTTGAGAAAACCGATGTATGCAATTTTGCTATTTAATCATCAAATGCATCATCAGGTTTTATGTACGGTGACTTCTGTTATTATCAACAAATTATGTTTTTACTCTATCGAAAGATGCTTCTCAGCTGCAGTCAAGTATCATTCAGTGATTCCAAGAACAGTGACGAGAAAAAAAAACCAAAGGATAAATCAAAAACTACTTTAATTCTCGTTTGGTGGATGATCAGGGACATGATGGACCATGCTCTGGGGAACTTAGATGAAGTAAGCATTTGCAACATCAGGATGACCCCACTACTATCACTCCAAAAAAGAGAGACCACAAAAGATCAACTCAACAAGCACCTCAAGAAAAAAAAAATCCTTAAAAAGGAAAAAAAGAAGTTTGAACTGCAATATTTCAAAAGATAAGATTTGAAGAAAAAGACAACAGCCTACCTTAACTGTTGCACATATTCCCGGGTTATGCATGTTGTCCCTTATTGTTTGTGTCAGATCATATTAAGTGAGAAACACTGGAAATATGTAACTATGGTTTGAAAGCTACAAAAGCAACAGGAATTGTGACTTCCTGATCAATAAACAAGCTGTATTCCATGCAAGGATGGTCCCGAAGCATTGGTCATTCCATGATCCTTGTCAGGCCCTACCAAGATAGGCATGAACTTGGCTGAAACTTCCAAGAGATACAACACAGCACAGTTCAGAATAAACACTGTTAATTCAAGAAGAACAACCATGGCGATAGCCCCACAGAGCCAGAGTTTCAAATTTATATCTTCCTTCCATTCAAACCCAGCATCCGCTTTTCCTCATTTCCCTGTCACACAATGTCTGTCACACAATGAAATTTGCCCCCACTTTCCCATATTCTAAATAAGCTGTCTGTTACACAATGTATAGAGGTAGTCCTCGACTTACAACTATTTGTTTAGCAACCAAAGTTACAATAGTACTGCAAAAAGGAACTTACAACTGTTTTTCACAATTACAACCGTTACAGCATCCCTGCGGTCACATGATCAAATTTAGATATTTAATAACTGTTTCATATTTATGACAGCTGCAGTGTCCTGGGGTCATGTGATCACCTTTTGTGACTTTGATATGCAAAATCAATGGGGAAACCAGGTTCACTCAACAAGCATGTTGCTAATTTAAGAACTGAAGGTTTCACTTAACAACTGGGCCAAGAAGGTTGTAAAATGGAGCAAAACTCACTTAACAAAGGTCTCGCTTAGCAACAGAAAATTTGGGTCCAATTGTGGTTGCAAGTAGAGGACTATCTGTATCCAGTCTTCTCTGGAGTTCTAACTACCATGAGATGTGGTGCTGGCTACCAGATTGGCTGCTTTCAAAAAACAAGACGGACCAATTCATGGAAGCCATAAGGATCAATGTCTTTTTGTTTTGATGGCAGTGAGATTTCTCTGAAGGCCATCTTCTGGGGGACTAGTAGGCTTCCTTAGGCAGTTGGGTGGCCATCATAAGATCAGACTTCTGAACTAAATTGGCCAATCCAGCAGGACAACAATTATAGTCTTATAGCATAAGCCATGGAGTCTCCAAGTTTGGCAACTTGAGCACTTCAATGTGCAGAATTCCTCAGCCAGTCGTGCTGGCTGGGGAATTCTGGGAATTGAAGTTTACAAGTCTCAATATTGCCATGTTTGGAGACCCATGGCCTAAGCAAAGCTCCATTCCTGCTCTAGGAATCTTCAGTTGTTATATGAAACACTGACACACCATGGAGCCTTTGGTCAAATCCTTGAAAAGGACACCAAAACTCTGTAATACAGGCTGCTTGTATATTCCTTTCCAAGATGACTTATGCAGCATTCTTTGATTAATCCAAATGAACATCAAACGATTGCCCAGCAACGACAACAGGGCATAAACTGAATGGAATCCATGACACTATTGACCTATCAAGGCATCAAACTCATGATAATCAAGCCAACTTAGAACATCTAGAAAAAATAAGGGGAAAGATGCAGAGTTCTATCGAAAGGATCTTGTGGCATTTCTAAGATTATAGCCAAGGAAGTTGTTTTTGCAGAAATTAAGAATGAATTAAACTGGTAGCACAGATCTGACTCTTCAATTTATTATGACCTCCCTAATTCAAGAAAAATCTCATTATATGCATACGATAACGGTCTGAAAACAATTCATTAGCAACCATAGTTTATATTTACACGAACATATGTAATTTATATTAAAGTATGCGTAATGCGTAACCGCCCTGAGTCCCTTGGGAGATAGGGCGGTATATAAATATGATTAAATAATAATAATAATAATAATAATAATAATAATAATAATAATAATAATAGTCATATTGGAGAAGGTTTGTCTATGCGGTTGCTAAGAGTCAACCTTGACTTGATGGTACACCATCAATCAATACTTAAGATATTTAACTCAGTAGATATATATTAAATAACTTTTTTGGCTGTCTGAGTCAGCCTTGATTCCTGGTGACTACAAGAACAAGTCCTTGCAGTTTTCCTGGCAAGATTTTCAGAAGCGATTTGCCGAGATCCTAGGTCTGAGTGAGGACTGGCCCAAGGTCACCCTGCTGGCTTTATGACTAAGGCAAGATTAGAACTCATGATCTCCTGGTTTCTGGCCTTGTGCCTCAGCCACTACACCAAACTGGCTTCAAATAACAATTTACATAATCATTATTATATGAAAGGCTTTTTTAGCTTTTGCCAGGTCCTGAAAACTCTTTGAAGTGTTGTTCCTAGAATATTACACCACGTACAAAGGATCTACTTATGCTTACTAACCATACGTATACATTTGATTCTTGCACGCAATTCATCTACTATCTCAATCCTCATCAACATCGGACAGTTTAAAAAACTGTAAGCCATAAAAATAAGAAGTCCTCAACTTACGACAGTTTGTTTAATGACTGTTTGAAGGCACTGAAAAAAAATAATTTACTACCATTTTTCACAGTTACAACCATTATACCATCGCCAGCACTTAACAATGAGCAACTTTCCATGGTGCTATGGTAGTTCTCAACCTACAACCATCCAATGACAGTTCAAACTTATAATGACCCCGAAAAAAGTGACTTATGACTGTTTTTCACACTTACAATCATTGGAGCATCCTCATGGTCACATGATCAAAATTCAGATGCTTGACAACCAGATTGATGGTTCATGATGGTTGCAGTGTCCCTGGGATCATGTGATCCCCTTTTGTGACCTTCTGACAATCAATGGGGAAACCATATTCACTTAACAACCGTGTTACCAACTTAACAACTGCAGTGATTCCCTTAACAAATGTTGCAAGTAAAGTCATAAAATGGGGCAAAACTCACTTAACTGTCTCAGTTAGCAACAGAAATTCTGGATGTTAAATCCAAAGTTGGTTATAACTCAAGGACCATCTGTACAAGACCAAGCCTACATTTTCAATCCTCAAGTTAAAAAGGGGGCCATCAATTCAGCTTCTGCTTTGGCAAACCTAGGAGAACCTAACCTGGGATCAGGAGGTAAGATTAGGCTGTGCATTTCACTACAGGTTATCCTTGAGTTATGACTGTAATTGAGCCTGCAATTAAGGTCATACGTTGTGGCAGTTGTAAAGTAGAGCACCGTTTGACCCAGGCACAATTTTATGACCTTTTTTGCTAAGCAAATACTGCAGTCCTTAAGCACTGTTCATTATGGGATGTGTTTTGCCCGAAACTGGAAGTAAATGCTGTTTTCCAGCAAAATTGTCATAAATTGGAGTCAACCTGACTGCGGGGGTGATACTAATGGTCGTAAATGCTGGCCGGCTGGCAAGTATCCAAAATGCAGTCACATGACCAGTGAGGCAACCTCCGAACTTTGAAATTGGATTGTAAGTAGCTTTTGAGGTGGGGGGGGGGTTTCCATTGTAACTTCACATAGTCGTTTAAAATGACCGGCTGTAAGTCGAAGACTACCGGTTAACACTTCATACCTTTCCCTTCTAATGTTCCTCCTGCATAGCCAGCTAGCACCGCTCGTTACCACACGCAAGAGTCAGCACATGGCACACCATAACAGCAGCCACTCTGAGCCCCTGCTGAACGGCTGCCGAATCCTGCGCGTATCAGGACTTTCCACACAGAAACATTTTTGAGATTTCCCCCCCTCCCCACCTCCTACAGCTACTTAAAAGTATTTGGCCTAAAGCCATTATTTGCAAAAGCACCTAGATTAAAAAAAAAGAAAGAAAGAAACGATGCTTAATTCCATTTCCTTTCTCCAAAGCCATACCGAAGACACACGCTGCGTTATACTATTTCCAGCTTCCCTGCTAAAAATAAAAATTGTGTTTTCTGAGTAATGCTGATTTCTCAGCAATAGGGGATATGGCGGGGGGGGGGGGGAGGAGGTAGGGAGGGGAAGAAGTGAGGCAAAGGGGAGGGAGAAAACAGGGACTGACAAGGCAACAGGCCAAAAGAGAAATTAGAAAAAGAATCTATTATCATTAACGGCGCTGTCACTGGGAGTGAAAACTAAATGAATTTGATGCTTTTAGATCAGTCATTAGCCAGACCCACCCAGAGGGTGATCATGGCTGATTGTTCAACCGATGACATTGGGAAGCGTGGAGCAGCGGAGAGGGACTTTAGCCACAATCCTTCCCTTTTCACTCTTGTTCTCAGCAACAAAACCCTTTGAATCTGTCTTCTCTCCAACCTTCTGGAATCCCCAACAATCTCCTTCTCATCCATGGGGATGGACTACAACACCCAGCATCCTTCACTGGCCAGCTGTAATTAGCCACATTTGGGGGGGGGGGAAATTACACACTCCTCGACTTGCAACAGTTCATTTAGTGACCGTTCAAAGTTACGACTGAGAAGTGACTGACGACTGATTTTTCCACACTTACATACCTTCGCGGCATCGCTGTGGTCATGTGACTTTCCTTTGGATGCTTGACAATTGGTTCGTATCTGTGACGGTTGCAGTGTCCCCCGGGATCATCTTTTGCGACCTTGTGACAAGCAAAGTCAACGGGGAAGCCAGATTCACTTAACAACCGGGTTACTAATATAACAAATGAAGTGATTCACTTAACACAATGTGGCATGAAAAGTCGTGAAATGGGGCAAAACTGACTTAACAAATTTCTCGCTTAGCGACCTAAATTCTGGACTCAAATTGTGGTCATAAATCGAAGACTAACTGTATGTATTTATTTATAAAATGTATTGGCCACCCATCTTACCATAGGGTAACTCTGGGCAGCTTACATATACAGTTCAACCATAAAATAGCAAAGCTGGCTGAGGAACTCTGGGAGTTGAAGTCCACAAGTCTTAAAGTTGCTAAGGTTGGAGACCCCTGTTCCAGAGGGCAGTAAAAACAATAGAGAACATCCTCTTTTAAGTAAAAAAAATGTTTTACTTAATCCTTGATCCATTTTTACTTTGTGTCAAAATGTGTTGAGTTTGATGAGTTTCAAAGCAGTTTGAGTACCAAGGTACCACTGTATTTAGAGTGGTAGTACTTTTGCACACTATAGGATCCTACTGAATTTGCAGATAGCCTCTTCCTGTGAGGGAGGATGACCCACAAATCCTAAGAAACAGAAGGCAAGAATATATTATGTTGCAGAGTCAGTATTTCCTAGAAAACCTTCCTTAAACAAATATTGCTATTTTATTCAAGTCTAGCAGTTTGCACGTCTTTTTGCTGGCTTATTCTAGCATAAAGTGGGGGGGGGGGGAGGAAAACCCTAAATGATTAAAACTAACGTAGCAGTGAATAACTCCAAGACCAGTCATCTGAATAGAAAAAATTGGGAGGAACTGCAGATAGCAATTTCCTTAAGTCATTCCTTAAGACGTTCTTGAACTTCACATCTACTCAGAAAGGCCACAAGCAAGTGAACAGAACTGTAGTCCAACAACATCCTCAAGAATGAGGAAAAAAAACACGTTAACTTACACAACAATACATATGCATACCTACCCTTTATGTGTATTCATAGCAGCACGACAAAACGCAATTAATTTTGCTAGTTTCCGGGCAAGATCTGTTTAACGTCTACATGTTTTGATCTTGTATTTTATATTTTAAACTTTATGTCACTTAGCATGCTTTATTTTAATTGTGATGTTTCTGACACGAATAAACAAATGAAGTTACACAATGAGGAAAATCCACTTAGATAGATGCCTTTTTCTTATTGGTTTAGAAAAAAAAATTTTTTTCAAATGGAAAAAAACCACAACCAAATTAGCTCCTCTAATCTACACATCTATCATCACGGGAAGTAGGAAGATTATTTTCATCAATTCACCAGAGAAACCATTTTCCCAAACATTACAACCGTGTAATTTCCCACTCTTAATCCCATTTCAATTTAACAAAAGCACTTATAAATGATGGCTAAGAATGGACAGGTGCAGATCCGTGATCAATGATCGTTTAACCAACCACCTGTTAAATTTTAGCTTCTCATTAGCCTGTAACTAATATATTTGTGCAGCCAGTGGAAGAAAGAGTTTGCATGAACCTCTGGTGGAGTTTCGTTGCTTTGCATGGAAAGAATCCTAATTTTAATTCTATAAACACTTTTCTGAGATTCGAGAAAACCAGCGAGGGCCTCAACAGATCGGCTTTCACCATCACCACCACAATAGAGAGCCAACTGTATGGTTGGTGTACAAAAGTGTTCCCTCTATTCCAGGGGTGTCCAAACTTGGTCCCTTTAAGACTTTTGGACTTCAACTCCCAGAGTCCCTCAGCCAGCAAAGTCCAAAAGTCTTAAAGGGACCAAGTTTGGACACCCCTGCTCTATTCTTTCTCAACCTTGACAACTTGAAGATGGGTGGACTACAACTCCCAGAATACCCCAGCCAGCTTGGGAGTTGAAGTCCACCCATCTTCAAGTTGCCAAGGTTGAAAAACACTGCTTTTGACTTTTATTTGACCAGAGACGTTTTAATTATTATTGTATTGTACAGTTTTTATTCAGTTCTTAATTGCAGGAGGTCCTTGGAGATTGTGGCGATATACACGTTTAATAAATAAATAAATACCCTATAATTGGGCTGGGATTGCAGTTCCCAGATGTCTCCTATTGGAGGGCCTACGGCGGAGAAAAGTCCGATCATTTTAGTTTGATCAGTAAGGCAGAACATCCCACTCATCAAGTCTTACACCTTCCCAAAGCTATGCCTTCATCTCCTGTCAACATTTTTTGTCAGGCCCATTTTGAGGCACCCTCGCTAGGGAACGCACAGCTCAACCACCACCAAGTTAGGATTTTGACAAAGAAGTCCACAGCACATCTCTGGTGTGTTATCCAAGGGGACGTGAGATTTATGTACTCCTATTACACAACCTTATCTCCAGGAAGGTTCCATATTCCCAAATACACAAAATATGTTTATATAAGTAGTCCTGCTTCATTTAGTGACTGTTCAAAGTGACAACGGCACTGAAAAAAGTGACTTATGACCATTTTCACACTTACATTTGCAGTATCCCCACAGTCACGTGATTATAAAATTGAGTTGCTTGGCAACCAACTCATAATTATGATGGTTGCAATGTCCCGGGGTTATGCGATCCCCTTTGGCAATTTTCTGACCAACAAAGTCAATGAGGGAAGTTGGAGTCACTTAATGACCATGTCATTCACTTAACAACTGTGGCAAAAAAGGTTGTAAAATTGGGCACAACTCACTTAATTTAGGCTCACTTAACAAAGGCCTTAACTTAGGCCTTGCTTAGCCAAGAAAATTCTGGTCCCGATTGTGGTCATAAATCGAGGACTACCTGTATGTCCAACTAGCTATACACAAATGTAGCTTATGTGCCTATAGAATGCAATAAATAACTAAAGTTAAGAAAATATGTTTCTGGTGATTAAAACCACTTGGACCTCTATGTTCCTTTATAGGAACTCCGAGTTATCCAAGATAGGCAAACTTAATCACCAGACCTCAGTTCTATCGTTTAAATCTGTGATACACAAAAATGTTCTCTCCATGAAATCGTCATATTATCTGACTTGTTTCACTGACCGCAATTCCCATGTATCAGAGGGCTAGAAATAAAATCAACTCAATGAGTAACATCAGGCCAGTTAACACCTCGCCCCAAGTTGTTTGTAAGAGTTATTTGACCAAGTCCTTCAATTTTGCCACCTGGAGTTCTTAAGAGAAATGACAGGTTTTTTTCAAAGGCAACAAACAAGTAAATACTGATTGCCAGTCTCATCTTGCCAGCGGGCGACAAGTTTTCCAACAGAATAACCAGCTCGCTTCTTTTACCCCCAGAGCATTCAGGAATCTATTGGATTCCATACATTTTCAGGGATTAAATCAACCTCAACCCAGAGGGATGGGAGAACGTTTAATGCTGAATTGTTTAATCCTTGACCATGACAAAGGGATTAGTAGTGTTCTTCCTATCTTCAGATCATTGTTCTCCTGCCCAGAAGGAAAGGACAATGTGTGGTCTGATAAATGGAACATCCTCATGGTTATCACATCAAGACTGTGAAATCCCAAGACAACAGCCGCCAGGGTGGAGGTAATTGAAACCCCCATAATTCATTGCTGCTCCCCAAGGCCATCTGGTCAGCGGTACATCAAGATGGTAATATGCCCAGCCTATCCTTATTTATTTAGAAAATTCATATGGCCGCTCACTCACTCTCAGTGACTCTGGGACGTTTACAAAAAATAGAAATCAAATATACAACCATAAAAACAATAGCCTCACCCTGGCAACAGCAATCAGTTAAATAAGCCGCTTAAGGGGCTCCATCCCACTCTGGGTTCCCCAGGCCCATCGGCAAAACCAGATCTTCGGGGCCTTGGGAATAAGTATCAAAGGAGGGTCCAGTCTAATCTCTGCAGAGATGATGTTCCAAAGGCAGGGACCCACCACTGAGAAGGCCCTGCTTCTGGGTCCAGCCAGATGTACCTTCAACGGTCCCTGTCTTCCTGTTTGATGGGTCGGGTGGATGTAACCTGGCAGACACAGTCTTTCAGATAACCTGGTCCCAAGCCATGTAGAGTTTTATAGGTGACAACCAGCATCTTGAATTGTACCGAGAAGCAAATTGGCAGCCAATGCAGCTCCCACAGGAGAGGTAACACATGTGCACTCTGAGCCTGTATAAAATCTATACAGTACAAAATATAAAACACTGCAACCGTCATAAGTATGAACCAATTGTCAAGCCTCTGAATTTTGTTTGTTTGGGGTTTTTTTTTTAACACTTTTTTACTGAGTTATAGAATATTATAAAATACAAAAGTAAATAAGAAGAGCAGTGAGGAGGGGAAAGAGAAGTGAGGAAAGATGGGGGGGGGAAGAAAAAGAAGCATTGACTTCCAACTCTCTCTGCTACTGTAAAATAAGGCATTAACATCAAATCAGGGGTGGTATTCAGCCAGTTCTATCCGGTTCGGGCAAACCAGCAGCGGCGACTGCGGGAGGCTCCGCCCACCCGTCCGGATCTCATCACGTCCCGTTTTTGATGCTCTGAGAATGCACAGAAGGCCCTGTGCACGTGCGCTCACATTTGCGAACTAGTAGCGAACATAAGTCAATATCACCCCTGTGCGGGTTGTTGTATTTTGAACCAATTGGCGCTTCTGGATATTTTTCAAAGGCAGCCCCATGTACAGCACATTGCAATAGTCAAAACAGGAGGGAACTAGGGCATATGTGATGGTGAACAGGGATTGTTGGTTCACGAAAGGGCAAAATTGGTGCACAGTTACCTATCACCTAATATGAAATGTAGGCCCCCAAATCTGGCTGCAGATCATGGAATTCCTTGGCAAATCTATGCTATTTGCCAAGGAATTTCATGACCTGCAGCCACCCTAAACAGGTACTATTAGATGAGATCAACCACATAAATGAGATCAACTATGAGGCTGTCAATCAGATCACCACCCTCAGTCACAATTAAATCAGATCTTCGTTTGAACTGCCTCGTACTAAATTACACCTCTAGGCTTGAGGGCACCATGGTTGAATTAACCAAGTTCTGTTAGAGAAGGACTTTGCAGCTTTGTCTCCTCCAAATTCAAAAAAATCACATGCACCTACCAACAGGTTAAGGTCATTATAAATCACACTACAAAGGCAGCTAAGAAACTGAAAGCTTGAACAAATCCATACAGAGGAAGGCAAAAAGTATCCTGGTGCTCAGTTTTTAAAATGCTTTCAAGATTAAATCTTTGCCCAGATAACCACCAAAGACAGTCCAAAGTGCACGTTATGAGTTCGGATCTGAGCCTCAACTAAAACACCTGAACTGTACACATGGACAAGCAAGTTATTTTTATGGAATAATTTGCAAGGCTACACTGACCCCTGAACTTCTCCATTTCTCTGTAAGTGAGATTCATACCGTCTACCGTCTACGGGGTTTTTCGTGGCATCCTTATCCTGATGATAACTCATAATCAGAGAAAATGTATCCCATGGTGCTTTGGTCATTTAAAATGCAAAGATAGGGAAGTAATAACCCTCAAACCAGTAAATATCTCCACTGCTCATTTTGTATCACCAACCGTTATACTGCAAATACGTACAACCTTGTGTTAAAGATCACTATCATCCCCAAAGAAGAAAGCTAAGGTTGCAAATCTCTGGGGGTCAAGGCCTATAGAATTTGTTCACACCTGCAGCCCTATTTCATCCACGATAACATTTCCGTAAATCCAATCATCAACCAATTCAGGTGAACTTTTGCATTCTAAAAGCAAACACGGGACTATTTAAACTAGGACAAATTAGCTTTTCAGAGCAAAAGCTTTCTTTAGGCGACTGATCTTAAAAGCCTGTGCATTTATTCATAGTTAAGAAAAATTGTGGCAACAAATTGTTAAGGTCAATTCATTTCCCTTCAGAATCTTTTTACATATCATTTTCATAACAAGTGCTTATTAAAACACAAACTTTGCTAAAGCAAAACGGACACGCAGAGAGAAACTTTCAAAAGGTAAGCACAGGATAAAAATATTGTTTTTCTATGTAAGAAATGCAAGGTTGAATACACAAAACCTGACGTATGTTTTAATATTTTCATTGCGGCTTTGTGATATTAATGCAAGTTGGGAGGTAAGCACAAAAGGGGGGAAAAAACTAAACAAGGAGGATTTAGATCACACATGTTATGAAAACGCCAGACCTTGGGATCAAAGCCTAAAATGATAGTTTGTACTAAGTAGACAGAAATCATTGCACAAAAAAATTGAAGTAGTTACATTAGGAACACGGCAAGTGCCTTTCGAAATGAGATTAACACTGACAATTTTCCAACAAAGACAAAGAAGGGATAAAATCACCCCAGTGAAATGCTTTCCTAAAAGATATATTTTGGCAGCGCAGTTTTGTATTTTGAATCAAACCTTTCGGTTTGTGTCAGAATTTGTATCAAAAAAACTGCACAATTTTTTGTCCCATTACGTTCAATGTACTTTATAAATGTACTATCTACTTTATCACTGAAGAAAGGGGGAAATTCAGCAAATGGTGTTTTTATTGAAATAGCCTCTAAAATTGGAGGCTATTTGGATTAGATATGACTGCTCTGACAAACCCAGAAGATAATCTGAAAAAAACAACTATTCGGTCATCAAGCATTATATATTCTCTTGAACTTCCACTTAGGAACAAAATGTTTCAATCCAGTTTACACACTAAATCAACGGTTTAATGCAGAAATGCCTAATCTTTTCCATGCTTGCAGTTTTCAAGCATCTTTTCCTATCCAGTCAGGAGAATCCTTACAACTTTGTGCCATTTTCATTTCATTTTGTCCTGCTTGTGCCTCTAGTCTAACCTCACAAAACTTGTAAAAACCAATGTCACTTGGAATGAATAAGCAGTGCAAGAACCCTGCAGCATTGACGTACCTTAAAGCTTTCCAAACACATTAATTCAATTTATGCCAAACCACAATTATGGACTTAATAGAATAATATAATCCCTTCTCCCATAAACAGAGGGATAGAGTAAGACTTGCCTGCAGTTTGGATTGACACCTTTTCAAAATTAACAAGCCACACACATTAAAGCAGGGGTGTCAAACTCGCGACAACACGTCATGTGACGTATCGCAACTTTTTCCCCCTTCGCAAAAATGGGGATGGGAGCGGCCAGCGCATGATGCATCCAGCCCACGGGCCACAAGTTTGACTCCCTTGCTCTAAAGCAGTGATTTTTCAAACTTGGCAACTTTATAATGTATGAACTTCAACTCCCAGAATTCCCCAGCGAGCATCTTAAAGTTGCCAAGTTTAAAAAACATTGCTGTAAAGATTCCTGACACCACAGGAAGAAGATCAACAAATGCACTAAATTATTATGCACTAAATTATTATGAAAGTTCAATAAAAAAGCAGGTCTTTGTATGGTTCCTTACAAAGGAAATCCATTTCCAGGAAATGGATTCCATTGTGTTGGACGTTTCTAGCAAACATCAGGCCACTATTTATCTGGGTTGGGTTATGATAGGGAGTTGAACTCTATGGTACATATGGATTCTCCATACTTTATTTTTTCTGGAAGCATTAATCAAAGTTTGGGATTTAAATGTTGGTTAGCCAACAGCTGAGTTCCTACACACTGAGCCACAATCTAACAAACCACATAATGATGCCTTCACTTTTTGTTGTCTCCTTCCAGCACATATTTCAAAAATGTTTGGTTTGATGGATTAACAACTCATCAAATTTTCCCAGAAAAGGTAGGCATACATACTGAGTTATTCTGTTTCCACTGAAATAAATTTCACTGTTTATTAGCTATATTCCCCCTAAACAATTTATTTTGCAGAATGGCTGACGGAAAAGACTGATTTTAAGTAAACCCTGTTATTGCAGCTTCATTATTATTAATTCCAAAGAAAGTAAAATTCTTCCAAAGAAAGTAAAATTCTGCAACTCTATAGCTGACATTAGTATGGTTTAGAGATGTAAATTAGTCAGTTTAGCAGGTTTTTAGAGATGGTAACAGCGTTTACAGCAAAAGATATACTTGGGGGGGAAAAACCCAAATAATTTTTTTAAATTCAAAAAGTGCATCAGTGATACAAGTACAACTCCTCCTCTTAGTCACTATTTTTTCTAATAGCTGCATATTTTAAAATGTGCACAAAACTATTATCTCCTAGAGGAATATATCTAGGGCAAGGAACTGATAATATTTGGAATTGTCTGCAGTCACTGGAATTGACTGCAGTTGTTACTAATGTTTTCTCTACTGGATATCAGCTGGGTCCATTGCTGTTATCTACGTGGCATCACTTTAGATGTCATTCTCTGCCCTGGCATTTCAGAAGGTTGTATAGCATGCTTGTATACTCCGTTTGTAATACCTAAATTGTTTTACTGTGGTGGTACCTTCAGGTTTATTGTATGTATCTCTGCCTAACATGATGAGCAGATTTTCTTAGAAAACACTTTAAATGTATAAACCATACCAGCTTCTTTCCCCTCAATAAAAAGTAGAGGAAATGGCAGCATTTTTTTCCTTTAAAACCCACATTTGGAGGTGGACATGTTATGAGTTCCTTATTCCTTTCCCAATCAAACTTTTACACCGGTTCCCACTTTTGCGAAACATTCTGCAAGAGAGCAATCCTTTTCCATCCCATTTTGACACTTGGGCAATCTGTACTTGTACTATTATACTCCTTCCTCTTACCCGACCGGCAGAACACAACCATAAATAACTCAATGGAAAAAAAAAAGTCAGTATAAATTAGCATGGGAACCCTGCAGATTCAAAAGGTCGGCAACATTTGTGTGGAAAGCTGGGAAGAAGAGGAAAACAAAGTCAAAGAGAACTACAGCAGTCCTGCAAATGCTTCACTCTCGACAAACCCTCCAAATTCATTCATGGTTGTAGACAAAAATTCTACGAAATCTAGGTGATTGCAAACAGCCTTGAAAAGGGACAGTCCAACTATCCGCTACTTATGTTCCCCCCCCTCCTTATTTCCACCTTCCTTCTGCTCTTCTTCCTAACCCAACAGGACACTGGAAAAACTACCCCATGGCCACTTCTACAGATCAGTTCGTTTCTGATCTACAGATCAGTTCGTTTCTGATGCTTACTTCCTCCAGGAAAACAGATAAGAGAGACCAACTAAATGGGAGTTTGGGCCCAAGTGAACACAACTAATCAGTCCCAACTGCAAGAAGTCTCCAAACTTGTGCGCGGTTAACACTTGTGGTTCCGGAAGGACAATGTCTGTTTGTATTTCACAAAGAAACCCACCCCACGGATTGAAAAAACAGTTGCTCCATGTTAAAACAACATTGTGATTTAAGGGGGGGTGGGGAAAGAAACCTAGCAGCTACCTAACCCAGAGAGATAGCCAACTCTGAAAGTTGGCTTTGCAGCCACCTCCTCATCAGGAGGTACAAAAGCTGTTTTGAATATGACCGAGATGTCCTTGCAAGCAACCCAAAGCATAATACAAAGCGGCTCTAAGGGTTGGGGAGGAGAAAATAGGTCACTCATCCAATCAAATTTAAGACCTTTTGTTTTCAAAGCTTCTTTCTCCCCCCCCCCTTTTTTTTTCCTCTCACTCTCAAAAGCTTTGGACCCTCCTCTCCCCAACCAAAAAAAGCTAGTGAATTAATGAACTATCCCTATTCACAAGTAATGTCCAAGGAAGGGGGGGGGGGGAAATCCGGGACAAGAGAAAGGATGAGCAGCCATTTCTCTTTGGCACCAAGAAAAACAAACACGGTTCTACATTCATCACTCTCCCCCCTCCCACCCCATCCCAAAAAACAGAGAAAAGCACACGCTCAACTTCAAACCCTTATAGCTTTGTCAATACACCGCAGCTGCTCAGCGTAGCAATATTCTGTTACTACGCTTCGAGGAGGAAACACCCACCACTCCAAAGAGAGTTGCTGTTTTTTAACCAGCCGATGCCAAATGACACAGGACCCATAAGGAGTTGATTACCCCTGGAATAATACTTTGTTCACAACTCTCTGGCTTTTCTCACCAGTCTTAAGATACACAAGGCTTGTCAAGGCGCCCCCCCCACTTTAAGGAAGGGGGAGGAAAACCCCTTCCATTCCAGTTCTTCCCACCGCCCACCCCCCTTCAACCTTGCCCCCACCCCCCAATCTGTCTCTAACCAGCAACTAATGCAACTCACAGCATGCCTTAAAAATTCATTATTGATTATTCTTTCTTACCTTAGGTTGAGCTCTTCGGGGAAATGCAACTTTGGGGTCAATCTGCGGGATGGGGTGTGGGATGGAAGGGGGAGAAATAGAAAGCAAGATCATTTGCATATTTTCTTCAGAAAGGCAAAAAAAAAAATATATCCTACAACTGAAAGATTGCAGCGAATCATTAATCCTTCATTTCTCAGGTACAAGATTTCTTTCAGGATTAAACTGCCGCAGAAGGGAAAGGAAAGCAGCACATTCAGTGACTTAACTGTTGGGAACTTTAAAAAGTCTTTCCTTCTTCAAACTGGTGCTAATTAGATCCTGAATGTCCAACACAATCTGTATTATTACAGGTATTTTAAAATATGAATATTTTGGGAAGAGGATTATTCAGTCCATTTGTGTTTATTTTCTTTATCTGCTGTTAACACCTCCACGGTTTGAGACATATTTAAATAGCAACTACCACTTTTAGGAAAGATTTTTTATGCTGCAAAAAAAAAAAAAGGTGAATGATTGGATCTGATTTTGTATTTCATAGTTAAGCTGTAATGCAGAGACAAGACATGAACTCGAGAACCTGATACGAAGTTTGCATGTTTACATTGTACCGCATGTAAATAGATTTATTTCCTTTCTTTAAGAAAAATTAACCTGAAGGCAATTGATTTTTTTTGTTCTTCTAATAGACTAAAGGAACTTAACAAGAGAGAAGTTTTTTCTACACTAACTAAAGTCCAATCCAAAGAAATCTAAGAATAGAATCCTATCATTCTAAAGCCACAAAGGTACAGCTACCACTTTACAAAAAAAAATGACTTGCCAATAATACATTAAAAAAGATTAATAAAATTTGAAACCTTCACAATCAAAAGCCCTCTTAACAAATAGCAAGCTCTACTGTGAATTATAAATCTGTTTCACCTCAAATTCTCAGTCTTAATGCTATTTGGTTCCAAATGCTGGCAAAAATATTTTGAAATGAAAAGTGCAAATAAATTTATTAGATTCTCTTAAGTAGCAATTTGGAGAAAGGGAGAATTGGGTTAAGCAGAAGTAGGAATTCTCTCAGCCCTCCATAAATTCATAGAATTAACTTTATACCCTATAAGAATGATAATATTTTAGATACGAATTTTACTTTTCATGGTTTCAGCAACTTCGTCAATGAAAAAGGTAGTGCTGTTCTAGCTGAAATAAAAGGGAACGTTAAAAGTTCTTTCCAGACAACCCAATATATCTCTCATAATTGAACAAGTCCATAATAACCTTGCAGTTTGGAAAAAAACTTAACAACTTCTCTGCCGGCTGTGAACTGCCAACTTCTAAACTTTTGTTTTCATCTGGAAAAAGAGTCTTAACCAAACTTTTGCTACAAAGAGTTATTGTTGTTTTAAAAAGTATCTTTGGCAGGTAAAAGAAAACCTTTGTTACTTGCATAGGAGATGATATATTGAAAGAGCTATCATTTCACCCACAAATAAATCTTAGCCTCCACATTAGGAAGGCCATTTCGCTTGTAATGAAGTTTTTAGAAAGAAAAGCTACGTACCTGAGAAGTGATTGATTACATGCTACTGTAACAGCTCATCAAGCATACACAGAAAATTCACCAAACTTTTCGTCTAGAAAGCTACCCCTTTCCTAGAGATTAACATCCATCTACATATATTCTCAGCACCAGCTAGGATATTTGGCTTCCAGAGAAATACAACAGGTGTAGATTTCCCACTGTCCAAAACATTAGAGATAAGGCTGAGGGGTAGCAAATAAACATCATACTGCTGTCATATTAACTCCCCTTAAAAGTTTTAGCTGTTAACCTTAAAAAGAAAAGAGATACAAGATGAACGCAGCAATTTATCCAGAAATTTACCCCAAGAAGAATGGGTATTATCTGATAGATGGGCAGCTTTTCAAAACTGGAAGGAGCTCAGCCTGAGGCAACCCATTTGGCGCATCTATACCTGTTGTGCATCCCTATAAACTATTTAAAGAACAGCCAACAGGGGAAAAAAAGAGGCTACTAAAAATAAAATAAGTTAGTTAGGTACAATGCTACTTGCTGTATCTACAAGTCTTCTAGGGAATGACTAATAATAAGGCTATGTCTGATACTGATGGCCATTACCTAAACCAAGCGTCTAATGTAACCGTAATGCAAGATCAGGCAACTTCCGTGTCAATAGCAAACCGAGCCGTTTCCTGTGCTCAGCGTTGGAACAGGGTCAAATGCTAGCAATACTAAAGGACAAGAAACGATCAGAGGGCTAACAAGGCAACAAAAAAAGTATCTTTATGTTTTGGCTGTTGTTGTTCTTGTTGTTCTTAAACATTGATGAGACATCGATTTCGGAATAAAACCACTCAGAGATGTATGCTCCCACGTCCAAAATCAAAGCATTGCCATTTCATCCCACTTTCGACTCCCAAAAGTGACCAGGGTAACCAACTTGGGATGCACAAACCAGGGTTTACTCGCAGAGCTTGCTAACCTCTCCTGGGGCCCCTTCTGCCCTGTTGTTCATTTTATAGCAGAGTATAAACACATTAGAAACAAGTTCCATCCTTTGGTTTCATTTTTTAAGTCTCCCATCACCCACCACCACTGGCAGTGCACAAAAAAGGAACAGCCATAAATATTTTCCAATAAGTATATTTTCTTGGAGCAGTACATTTAATAAGTTACCTGTCTATCTTGTTATTAAACTATTTTAAGGTTGATTTCTCAGGATCGCTCCTGGATTAGATGGAGGCCCCCCCTGCCCCAAAAATAATTGAGGAATGTTTAAACGCGAGTCACATGCTCAGACAAGTTCAACAGGACACATACCCAAAGTTATTAGGATTTGAAGGGAGGGCAATAAAGCAAAGCTTCACTTAAGGACATTTTTTAGACATAATAATCTCATTCATTTTAAAAGAGATTCATATAAAGCAAGGCTTGGTAACCTTAAGACCATAATTTCTTGGTTTAAAAAGTAATTTTTCACACTTCCCTGCAAATCAAAGTGGGGTAATGATGAAACAATAACCACCCTGAAACTAAATAAAAACAAGCTTCTGCTCACTGTTTTACTTTTATTGCTGTCGCTTTAAGTTATGGAATTAAAGTTCCAACTAATTAAACTGGCCAAACATAAACTTCCTTTCTGATGCTACAGAAGAGTTAGGATATCATGCAGAAATGGAAATTTAGTGGCAGGAAGATAGGAGCATTAAACGATGAATGCCCCCTTAAAGCAAAATAGTGCTTTTGCAATAGAAAAACTTGGGATATGATTCCGAAAGGAACAGAAACGTTGATCTTATGACAGTGTTGCAATTTTCCTTTGAAAGGTAGCACTTCTCACTTGTTGCAATCTCTCAAATTGCCCTTTTCTGTTAAGCTAGAAGAAAAAAAATAACAACTTCCTCAGTATTCCAGAAAGGAAGCCTAAGGAAAATAATAGTCTAAAAGTTTCTGCAACCTAAAATTGCCCTGCTCTTACAAAAAATAAAGTAGCATCCTTCTAATCTATCAAAAGAAGCCTCTCTAATTACTGTATATCCTTCCACTCACGCAACTTGGATAGAGTTTATGTTTTTGCATAAACTCAGCATCAGTTAGCAGAAGGACAAATAAATAAATACAATCAAACCAAACTGTCCGGCCAACTAGTTAATATTTGAGCAAGGAGGATTTATTTTCTTTACCATATATAATGGGAACATGAGCTTCCAGATCTTGCAAGGTAGCCCAGCTTTTCTTTGCACAATTATTATAGCATTAATAACCTTACCCCTTCAAACAGACCCAGCCAAAAGGACGCTGTCTCTTTAAATGAGCCTGTCACATTCATAATATTGCAGGAAATAATGGAGACATTACATACACACACACACCAATATCACATTGTGTAACGTACCGTCTTGGAATCTAATTCATGATGAGCTTGAGCTAATACTTTATCAACACTTGCAGGATCAGCAAATGTAACGAAACCAAAACCCCTGAAATAAGACAAAGAAGAGCTGATGGGGAAAAGGCACAGAAAAATACTAAGAAAAGACAATAAATACATTAAGACACTCAATAAGACACATCCTAGATTCTCATATTGTTCTGAGTCAAACCATCAGTCCTTGTCAGAAAATAGATTAGGGTTAAGGTGGATTATTAAAAAAAAAACTTATGCATGCTTCAAAATTTAACTCCTTTTCCACCTCTCAATGCACGCATAGAAAATCTTGCCATCTTCAGTTCATGCTTTGTTTAACCCAAAACTAGAAAGCGGTGGGATTGGCTCTCTCTTTTTAAAAAAAAAAACAAAAATACTTTGGTTAGCCGAACCAAGAGCTAGAAACAAGTTTCTGAAAATGAGACTCTCCAAAAGTCTATTTAATTTAACAGGTTTCCTCCAGCAGAAAACATACATTTTCCTCTTCATTTCAACATCTATATTTAAGACACAAGAGTTTCAAAGACAGAAGGAGCCTGGCTTCGAAGTTTCTGAGCCGCCAAAAAGCCAAAGGTTTTTAACTGCTTAAATGCTTAATGTGCCTTAAAGAACTGCTAACACTTGTTCTAAGCACACAGACCGTGCAAGCCTTCCATATTAAAAAAAAAAAAATCACAGGAAAGAAAACTTTGATTTTTTTTTAAAAAGAGGACAAAACGGTTTACCTGGAGCGTTTTGTTGTTGGGTCCCGCATGACCATACATTCTCTAATGTCTCCAAATTTGCTAAAATAATCTCTAAGATTATCTACGGAACAGAAAAAGGGAGCGCAAAGGGAGGGGGGGAAATGGAGATGAGAAAGAGAGAGAGAAGAAAAACAGAAGCAAGTGTTTAAAACATATCTGCATTATAAAAAAAAAATCAGCCACTTCAAGAAAGGGAGCAACATTTGAATTTTTTTTTCCCTCTCAAGAGTAGAAAGGGGGGACAAATGGATGACCTGACTGAACATTGAAAAAAAAAAAAATTTCCCTCCCCCCCTCTCCCTCAAGCCTACCACCCCTCAAAAGTGCGCACACACAAATTTAAGGTCGAATAGAGGACTTGGGGAGAGAAGTGTTATTTTGGAGCACGTAAAGGACCTCACCAGCTTACTCTGGTGCAGGGTGCAACGTGGTTTCTTTACTTGTGGGAAAGAGTGGTGGGGGGGGAGGTGAGTGGTGGTGGGGGGGGGAAAGAAGACACCCAATGAAACTGACCTGGGATAACAACAAAGGCTCTATCAAAGGAGGCTGGGCTAGGCAAGATCCAGAGGGAGTGGGAGATGGGGCTGCCCCCCATCTAACACACACAAGCGCGCACACACTCACTCACTCACTCACACACACCCAGGGTCCCCCGGCTTACCTGGGGAGGTTTGCCAACTCAGGCCGCCAATAAACATTTTACTGGAAGAAGAAAACAGAACAGAGTTAAGCAGAGATGTCAGATCGGCCATTTTGACGTGTAACTTACAAAAGCTAAAAGGAAGGGAGAGGTGGAAAAGGGGGGGCGGCTTGAGGGGGGGTGTGAGGGAAGCTAAGGCTGGTTTGGGAGGGGGGAGGATGAAGAAGAGGTAGAAGAGGAGGAGGAGGAGGAGGGGAGATGGAGAGGGGTCGGGAGAGAAAGGTGGGGGGGGGAGGCAGACCCAGGCAAACGGACCCAAGGTGAGTAACTCCGAAAGAGCGAGCGACGGAGAAGAAGAAAAAGAAGAAGAAGAAGAAGAAAAGAGCCGGCAAAAAAGAAAGAAGAAAGAAAGAAAAGAAAGAAGAGGCGCTGCTCGGTTCTCCCTTAGCCGGCGCCGCGCCGCCCCCCTTTCTCCTTCCCTCCCTCCCTCCCTTTCCGCGCTTCTCCCACCAGTTTTGCCCAAGCGAGAAGGGGGTCCGTCCCCGTCCCCGTCCCCCTCCCCGCGCGCCCGCCAAAGTGGCAAGGCCGGAGGAGCCAACTTACCCGGGGTCGTGCTGCGAGTCGCTGGGGCTGCCCGAGATGGCTTGACTCCCGTCTGCCTCCATGACTGCGGCCAAGAAGGACGGCTCGAGCCCGCGGAGAGAAAGGAGAAGGGGGGGAGAGAGAGAGAGAGAGAGAAGGAGAAAAAGAGAGAGAGAGAGAAAAACAAGAGCCCCCCCTCCTTTGGTAGGACCCCCCCCACCCTCCCCCCGGCTTCGTTTTCTCCCCTTCTTTTGGCCCCCTTCCCCTCCGATCGCTCCGCTTTCTTCTCTTTCCTTCTTTCTTTCTTTTTCTCTCTCTCTCTCTCTCCCTCTCTCTCTCTCTCTCTCTTTCTTTTTTTTGTATGTGTGTCTGCTACCGGTGAATATTACTGGCTGGTGGGGGGGGGCAGAGAGAGGGAGAGAGAGAGAGAAAGAGAGAGAGAAGCCGGCGAACCAGCCAGATCCTTTCACACGTGGGATCAGCTTAGCTTAGCTCAGCTCAAGCGCCTTCCTTCTCTCCCTCCCCCCTCGCTCCCTTTCGCTCCCAGCCATAGTCGCTCCGCGCAGCCAGCCCCGCTCCCTCCCTCCCTCCCGCCCTCCCTTCTTCCTCCTCCTCCTCCTCCTCTTCCTCCCGCCTCCCCGCCCCCCCCCGCCGCCGCCAGAACGCACGTGGGGCGGAGTTCTAGAACGTAGAGTAACCCATTCGGGGGACGTCACAAGCCGCCGAGGCCCCGCCCCCTTCGGCTCCTTTACTCCCGATTGCCTCCGCCCGCTCTCTCCCCCCCCCCCGAACGCGCGCGCGCGGGGCGTGGGGGGGCGGCGGCGAAGAGATTGAAAGAGTTGGGGGGGAATTCTCTTCTTCGCCTTTCTTTGCGCGCACAAGACACGTGCGCGCGCGTCCACACACATACAAGCGATCGTGTGTGTGTATATATTATATATGTGTGTGTGTGTGTGTGTATATATATATATATATTTGTTTTGAATAACCAAAGACCTACATACATACATACATATATATATATATATATATATATATATATATATATATATATATATATATAGGTAGGTCGGTCTTTGGTTATATACATATACATACACACACACACACACAATTTCCATTTCACCCCACCACCCACTTAATCGTGACCTGGATGCTTCGGCTGATCTCTTAGCCATGCGCTGCCTGGCTGCCAAGCAGGATTGTGCGCAAGGGGAGAAAAAAAGAAAAAGAAAAGCGAAGGGTTGGGCAGTGCCAGTCCATCTTTCTTTTTCTCCCCCCCCCCACTTTCCTTCTCTCTCTCTCTCTCTCTCTCTGACCCCATTCCTCCATGGAAACAGGTTGGCAAGTCTTAATTTCCAAAATCCCTATTAAAGCGGGCGCTGCCTTGATGAGGCCAACGGGAAAGCTTTCTGTGAGGAGATAGCGGTGCGAGCTTTCTGACTTCCTGTCAACCGAGGGGATTTTTTCTGCTTTCTGGCTTGATGGAAGAGTTCTTGAAAACTCAAAACACTGCCTTTCCCCCCCTTTTTTTTTTTCAAGAAACCTCTTTTTGGGTCTGGGGGGGGAATTCAAACCAACTAAGGGAGAGAGAGAGAGAGAGACTAAAAAGGGCTCCTTCTTGCAGCCCAATTCAATAAAATTCAATTCAGAATAGGGCTGGAAGGGACCTTCAAGGTCTTCTAGTCCAACCCCTTGCTCAAGCAGGAGACCCTGTATCATTTCAGACAAGTGGCTGTCCAGTCTCTTCTTAAAAACCTCCAGTGATCAAGCACCCAAACTTCTCAAGGCAAACTGGTTAATTGTTCTTGCTATTAGGAAGTTTCTCCTTAATTCCAGGTTGTTTCTCTCCTTGATTAGTTTCTATCCATTGCTTTTTGTCCTGTCCCTCAGGTGCTTTGGAAAACCAGTTGACCCCCTCTTCTTCATGGCAGTCCCTCGAGTAGTGGAATACTGCTATCATTTCACTTCTAGTCCTAAACCATACCCAAATCCTGCAACTGTTCTTCATATGCCCAACAATCAGGGACCAGGCTTGGGAGGAACAAAATACACAATTGTCCCTGCCATAATATGATCTTTTTTTTTTTAAACCGCCCAGGATCTAACCCAGGAAGTTATGTCAGCAAAAGAGCTCAGAGAGATCTATTATTAATCTTCTGAAATTCACAGGTCACCTCCTGGGTTAGGTTGGGCTATTCTTTAGCTGCAAGTATTCCATGGTAGACTGCCCCTAAGCTAGGGAGTTCCCTATTATGAAAAGATCCCAAGGGTTTTTGAGAAATGGACAGGATGGAAAACGTTTTCCTTTGCTTTGTCCCTTCCAGCAACTACCCAAAGGGTAGCCAACAGCTATCAAGATTCATGTTTTATTTTATTGTCAACTGTATGCCTCCTTTTTGGCTTAGATAGCTGAAATTCCTACTTGAAATAAAAACCCTTAATCGCAAATTGTCCTGTTTCCTCTTGGATTCTATCCTACAGGCAATCCTCGACTTACAACCGTTCATTTAGTGACTGTTCAACATTACAACGGCCCTGAAAAAAGTGATTTATGATCACTTTTTCACACTTATGACCTTTGCAGCAACCCCCATGGTCGCATGATCAAAATCCAGATGCTTGGCAACTGACTCATATTTATGACGGTTGTAGTGTCCAGGATCATGTGATCACTTTTTGCAAACTTCTGACAAACAAAGTCAGTGGAGAAGGCAGATTCACTTAACAACCAAGTTACTAACAACTGCAGTGATTCACTGAACAACCGTGGCACGAAAGATCATAAAATGGGGCAATGTTCAGTTAACAACTGTCTCACTTAGCAACAGAAATGACGGGCTCCATTGTGGTTGTAAGTCAAGGGCAGGCAGAGAGTCCTTGTTTAGCATCCACAATTGGGACTGACAGCTTGGTCATTAAGTGAAGTGGCTGCTAAGTGAAATCGCAGCTGTGCTTATGATCTCACTTCTTCAGTTTTCCTTGGTTTTATAGATTTTCAAAGGTCGTAAATGTAAAGATGGAGCTAAATTACTTTTTCATCACTGTTATCATTGTGAATGGTCTCTAAACAAAGGAGTCACTAAACAAGGACTGCCTAAACAAGGTTTCCTGCCTGAGCAGGGAGTTAGACTAGAAGACCTCCAACATCCCTTCCAATTCTGTATTCTGTATATTCAGCTAAGTATCTATTATACTGAACAGATTAGAGGATCAGTTAAAGGCAATCTATTGATCTGAACATTTATTCTTTGCATTTAGCACATATGTATTTTATCGTTATGGGGACACAATGGCTCTGAGCTTGTCGATAGAAAGTTCGGCAGTTCAGCAGTTCGAATCCCTAGTGCCGCGTCATGGGGTGAGCTCCCATTACTTGTCCCAGCTTCTGCCAACCTAGCAGTTCAAAAGCAGGTAAAAAATGCAAGTAGAAAAATAGGGACCACCTTTGGTGGGAAGGTAACAGCGTTCCATGCACCTTTGTTGCGATATTATGCCATATGAACCCCTTTATGAAACTGTTTATGAAATTACTTATGTGCAAATATAAGCATGAGCAAGTTTTGAGAAATTGCTTATGTGCAAAAATATCAGCATAGGTAAGTCTGGCTAATTGTTATCATGTAAGCAGAAATCTGTTTGATGCCAAGGTTACAAAGATGTTTGCCAGTAAATGTAACAACACCTATGAGATAGCCACAGAACATTCCTTCTCTGATAAGGTCAGCTTCATAGAGCTTCAAAAGAAGTTTGCTCCTACACACAATTATATGAGATTTATTAGTATGTAGTCAGGATGTCTCTAGATGAATTTTTCTTTGCTGTACCACGAGGCAAAAGCAGAGAACAAAGAACCACTTCATGGTAAAACTCCTCCCAAGAATCATGATCTTTCTCCCAAAATCATAGGCTTGTGGATGTGCTTGTAGTCACGTGTTCACGTGTTGAATATATGCTAATATGTAACCACCCTGCTTACCTTCTGTAACCACCCCTAACCCCTAATCTTAATAAAAGGGTTGTTTCGAGCTAGCTCGGGGCTTGCTCACCCCGAGGAGAATTGGACTCTGCTTATTCATTTCTCACTCCGTCTGGCGCGGGGATTGCCCAGACCCTTTCGTGGCGAGCCCGCTGGCCGCGAGAAAAGCCACAACTGGTGACCCCGACGTGATTTGATCCCCGGTCCTGGTTGTTCGCCTTGATGCCCCCCTACTTTCGCCAGTGAGGCGCTCCGCAGTCGTAAGACTTAGTAAGTATGGGGAACGGGTTGTCCAAGGGCCAGGTTACGCACCTCCAAGAACTTGGAGACCTTATTAAGGCTGCAAAAATTATTTGTATGAACCATGGCAAACCTTTACCCTCAATTTCAGCAAATGATCTAGTCAAATTATTGAAATTCATTTGGCAAAAATATCCCAGCTATCCCCCTTCAGGGATATTACATCTAAAAATGGGCGCATATTGAAATATTTAAATGACCCCCCTAAAGCCAATCATGATTTGATTGTAACTTGTCAAGTAATTGTTATTAGCCTGGAGATTTATGAAAAGGCTATCAGAGATTCGAGCGATGCCATGGCGCTCAACGCTGCATCTCCACCTCCATACGAGGATGCCTCCACGCAGCAAAAATCTCTTGAGGTAAAATGTTCCAACATTGCCTCTTTAACTGAAACATCTCCACCATCTGCCCCCCCTCCGCCTCCGCTAACTGCGGACGGGGAGACCTCGTCTCATTCTGCTCTCGCAGCTGGACTGAAGAGAGCGATGGCAACGGGGGACCTTTCCTTAGAGGATTTGCAAATGTTTCCTGTTGCCCTTATAGATGACCCGCAAAATCCTAATCAAAAAATTCGAGGTCATCAACCCCTTGATTTCAAAATGGTTAAAGATCTTAAAAGGGCAGTGGCAGAATATGGGATTCAGAGTCCTTATACCAGGGGTTTGCTTACTTCCATGGCCAATGGTCATGAATTGATTCCGGAAGATTGGAAAAATATTGCCTCTATGCTTCTTTCCTCTTCGCAATTTCTGATTTTTGAATCTGTTTGGCGGCAAGGGGTAAGAGTGGCGGTGGCCCGCGGGAACCTCCCGGCCGGCATCACCGCTGACCATCTTCTAGGGGAAGGTGCTGTTAACACCATTGCATTGCAAGCTGCTTCCCCCCGTACCCTGTTCCCTCCACTTAATGCCATAATCTTATCTGCCTTTCTCAAAGTGGATGACCCTAAGTCATCCGTCTCCTCTTTTGCTTCTATCCGCCAGAAACCCAATGAGTTGTATTCTGATTTCATTGACAAGTTGACCCAAGCGGTTGTTCGCCAGGTTGACAATGAGGAGGCTAGGACCGAATTGGTCAAACGTCTCGCATATGAAAATGCGAATACGGATTGTCAGAAGATCCTTCACCCCCTCCTTTCCAATCCTGTGCTGAACCTTGCTGATTACCTTAAAGCATGTCGCAAGGTTGGCTCCACTGCCTTCCAAATGGAGGCGTTGGCCGCTGCTTTGCAACCATCGGGCCAACGTCCTTCAGGCAATTGTTTCAATTGTGGCAAGCCCGGACATTTTAAATCAAGATGCCGCGCTCCCGGCGGCGGTGCCTTTTCAGATGCCCGACATCAAGTTGGAAAACCAAAAACGGTCTGTCCAAAGTGCAGAAAAGGGTTTCACTGGGCTAATAACTGCCGTGATTCCCCCCCAGTCTCGGGAAACTAGATAAGGGGCTTTCAGCTAGCCCCGCCCAAGGCTGAGGATGATTACTCAGAATTACCTCCAGACATCATTGAACTCACAGCGGCTAAATCGGTCATTGCTCCCCTCCCCGCAACCGTTTATTTCGTTCCTCTCAAACCTGCTATCGCTGTCCCTGAACCAGAAATCACCCCTGCTATAATTTTTCCACATCACAATTTGGTTGTGCAGGGTGTCCTCGCTTCACCTTTCCTTCGAAATTCTGAAGACCTTTCCTCTCTTGCTCTTGCTTTCATGGTCACCGTAGAGGTTTTCATTAATGAAGGGGATATTGTTGCTACTATGATTCCTCTCCCCTCTCCCCCCGCTATTACTACTTCCTTTCCGCCTGATGTTCTAACTATACAGAAGCCACTAAGAAGTCGGCCGGTTGTCAATTTTGTAATACAGGACCAATCCTTTTCTGGTCTTTTAGATACCGGTGCGGACGTATCGGTAATCCGCTCTGAAGAATGGCCCCCCGCCTGGCCCACTGACTCCTCTCCAGCAGTCCGTGGTGTCGGAGGCGTTCAGCACGCCCAGGTCAGCAGAAATTGGCTTCCAGTGAAATCCCCGGACTCTCCCACGATCGCTTTTGTCAGGCCTGTTATTCTTCCTTTGCACATAAATTTATGGGGGCGAGATCTTATGCAGCAGTTTCACGCTAGACTAACTCTTGACTGATAATGATTCTCTGCCCCTGCTCCGCTTCCTCTTTCCCTAAAATCTGAAACCCCGGTGTGGGTGGATCAATGGCCACTAACTCAGGAAAAACTTGCTGCACTTCATTCGCTTGTACAAGAGCAGCTTCAGGAAGGACATATTGAGCCTTCCCTAAGTCCTTACAATACCCCGGTCTTTGTAATCAAAAAGAAATCGGGAAAATGGAGGTTCCTTCAGGATCTCCGTAAAATCAATACTATTATTCACCCAATGGGGGCGCTACAATGCGGCCTCCCCAATCCAAATTTGATTCCTAAAGATTACGACCTCTTAATCATTGACTTAAAGGATTGCTTTTTTTCTATTCCTTTGCACCCTAAAGATAAACAATTATTCGCTTTCACAGTCCCGGTTTTTAATAATGCTAAACCCACAACTAGATACCAATGGAAGGTCCTCCCACAGGGAATGATCAATAGTCCTGTGATTTGTCAATATCATGTAGATAAAATTCTCCAACCTTTTCGTTCTTTGTTCCCTTCTTTTCTTGTGTATCATTATATGGATGACATTCTTGTCGCTGCGCCTGGGCCCCCAGGCACAGTCAAACAGCAATTGCCAAAACTATTACACACCCTTCAGAAGGGTGGCCTTACTGTTGCCCCAGAAAAAATTCAATCCCACCCCCCTTTCTCTTATTTTGGATATACGGGTCTCAGGTCAGCGGCCCCAAATGTGCCAACCCTCTACCTTTCAAACAAGCCCACTTTAGTTCAGCTACAGCAATACTTGGGGACACTGAATTGGATTCGCTCTTACACAGCTCTAACCACTGCTCAATTATCTCCACTGTTCACAGCCCTCACACAAGGCTCTCAACCATCAGACCGTATACAACTGACCGATCAACAAACGATGCCATGCATCAAGTCAATCTAACCCTAAAACACATATGGGTAGACAGACTTGCTCCTAACATCCCATTTGGCATGCTCATTGTCAACACTGTAATGCTCCCTACTGGGGCATTAGTTCAAAAGGAGGAGAAACTTCTAATCCTAGAATGGTTTCATCTTCCTCACACTTCACGCACTTCTTTAACTTCAAAGCCTACACAATTAGCGCAGCTCATTACAAAGATTAGATCTAGGAGTAAACTCCTCGCTGGAATAGAACCATCTATTTTATATGTTCCTTTTTCTTTGTCTATTTGGGAATCTTTGTTGTCTGTTTCTGATGAATTGCAATTTGCACTTGCCGAATGGCCAGGAGAAGTCTCCTGCCATCCACCACCAGACCCACGACTGCTACTTCTAAGAACCATTCCTTTCTCCTGAATTCCCCTTCTCTCCCCAACCACTACCTAATGCCCTCACTGTCTTTGCTGATGGCAGCAAGTCTTATGGTGCCTGTGCTTGGCAGAAAGGTGGTCAGTGGTACACTAAAATTACTCCTCCTCAAAAATCTGCCCAGAGAGCAGAACTCTTTGCTTCTATATTGGCTTTTCAAAACTTTTCTGATGAACCTTTCAATCTCATCTTAGACAGTCTATATGTCACTCAAATTATTAGCTCTCTCTATGAGTCATATCTGGCTCCCTCCCTCGATGCAGAACTGCTATCTTTGTTTCTCAAACTACAAACACTCATTTCTGCTCGACATCTTCCTTTTCATGTTTCACACATTCAAGCCACCAGCCTCTGCCTGGAATACTTCAAAAGGCAATAATGTGGCGATGCTGCAGCTGCCGCTGCCTCTGTTAGTACTTCACTATCTGTTCTGTCTCTCTCTCCCAATCTCCTGGGAGAGTCACGCTTATTTTCATCAAAATAAAAGGCGCTCATGAAACAATTTGGTTTAACAGTTGCTGAGGCATCTGCTATAATACATCAATGCCCTACCTGCAGCCGCCAAGGTAACTCTCTTCCGATGGGGTCAACCCCAGAGGAACAGTGGCCTGTCAACTTTGGCAAATGGATGTTACTCAATATCCATCCTTTGCTCCATGGAAATTCTTACATGTATCAGTGGATACCTTCTCAGGCTTCATCATGGCCACCCCACAAAGGGGAGAAGCCACTAAACATGTAATCAATCATTGTATTCGGACCTTTGCATCGCTGGGATGCCCCAAAGAACTAAAAACAGATAATGGTCCTGCCTACACCAGTGCTGCATTTGCAGACTTCTGCGGACGGTGGAACATTACTCACAAATTCGGAATTCCATACAACAGCCAAGGTCAAGCTCTGGTAGAACGCGCCAACCAGACATTAAAAACAGCCCTTGACCGATACACCAAACAACAGGGGAAAAATGCCCCTGGCCTCCCAGCAGTGCAAGATACCTTGAATCGTTGTTTATATGTGTTGAATTTTTTAAACTTAACTGGACAGCCGCTCGCGACCGCTGCAGAGCGACATTTTCCCCTCCCCCATCTGCAGGTCTACCCAAAAACCACAGGTATACCGTGATTTACCTGACCTGACATGGAGAGGGCCTGCTGATCTCATCACCTGGGGTCGAGGTTACACAGCCATCCAGCTGCCGGACCGAGTGCTTTGGGTTCCAGCCAGACACACCAGACCGTATTTGGTTAAAGACGGTCCCTTCAGCCATCCTCAACTAGAAAGAATGCTGTAGTTCCTGTTGCCTTTCAGCTACTGGACACTGCCTCCCTTCCCCCAGAGCACCCCTCCTTTTCCCCCATGGGTGCGATAGCTCAGACTATTTTTAAAAGTTTTTTTCTCTCTCTCTCTCCTCGCTGGCTTATCTTAACTACCCCCCCTTGGTTCCTTGCAGTGCCAGGGAAAAGGGCGGGCTACGGGGGAGAACCATTCACCCCCACTCCATTTTTTTTTTCCTCTCTCTTCTTTCTTGTCTGAGAAGGAGGACAATTAGGCTTTTGGAAGCATTGCTTTTGTAAAAAGCTATGTAAAAAACTATGCAGATATATTTTCTTTTTAACCACAAAACAATTTTGATTCTAATTTTCAATCCTGAAAACACTTTTGATTTTACCTTTTAACCATGAATTTTTAACCCTACATACAATTTTGCTTTTGCTTTTAATTTTTAATTTTCCTTTTTCTGGAACTTTTTGAGGTTTAAACTGCCTGATTAAACCTAGCATTGTATTTTTGAACCTGTTAACATATATAAAGAGAGTTGAAAGGGACCCTTGGAGGTCTTCTAGTCCAACCCCCTGCCCAGGCAGGAAACCCTATAGCATTTCAGACAAATGGCTATCTTCTTATCTGTTTTTTGAAAAATGCACTCAGGTTTTCCACATAAACTGACTCACCCAAAAGTTTAAACCCTTATTTGCTGTTTGTATTGTTTCTTTTTCTTTTTTAGCAGCACAATAAGTGCCCTGTTTTAGGAACTATTTCAGAGATGAGTTAGAAAGTTACAGGATGTGATAAGTTAGAAGGTTACAGTATGTGAAGAGAGAGTTAAGAGGATGTTTTGATACTAGTGCTGAGAAAGTTTTAGGAAGTTAGAAAAGTATGAGTAAAGTAAGACAGATGGTGATTTTGCTAAGATATAATGTGGTTTGTTTTTGAAAGTTTTTGATAGCATGGATTTGTTAGTGACCAACTTCCACACATGAATAAAAAGGGTGGGAGTTGGGTCTTTATTGATTGTCTTTTTCTCTGTCTTCCACATAGTACTTTTGTTAAAAAACAAAACTGAGATTTGTATGTTTGTTGTTTCTATTTCAGTTCTACATGCAAGCTACCCATTCCCCCTTGGCCCCTCCTAATCCTCCAACAATGCCTTTTTCACCCAGAAAGGGAGGAGGAGGGACCCTTTCTCATGTCTTTTAAACATGTAACGATCAAAGACTTTTTAAGACAGTTTGGTTCTTTCTTGTTTTATGTATTCATGTAAAGATTTGTATTTTGAGATTTCTGTCAGCAGCGAACATCCACATCAACGGTGAGACCTTGAGGCCCTGGTCGACATATCCGTCCCTACCATCAAAAGATTGATGGCAACTGACTCTTTTCTTCCTACAAGAGACATTTATCGCTCCTTTGGCCTTTTCTTTCTCCAAGAAGGTGGATTGTGTGTGGCTTTAAAGGAAGAATGCTGCTTCTATACTGACCATCTGACATTGTACAGGACTCAAAGAAAAAACTAAGGGACTTAACTTTGATATGGTTTACAAGCTATTATAGTTGTAGTTGGTATAATTGCATTAGGATGTATAATTTTACCTTGTATTCTACCTATTTTTGTTAGAACAATTTCTAAAAGTTTATCTTTACTGGCTATTGAAGAACTCGAAGATGATTACACCCAAACTGCACCTAACAATTCCTGCCTGGTTGACGAAAAAGAAATAGACAAGGATAGTATGGCTAATATCTGTGTTTACACCACCATGAAACCGACTGATTGTCTGGTCCTAAAAAAAATAAAAACAGAGGAGATGTTGCGATATTATGCCATATGAACCCCTTTATGAAACTGTTTATGAAATTACTTATGTGCAAATATAAGCATGAGCAAGTTTTGAGAAATTGCTTATGTGCAAAAATATCAGCATAGGTAAGTCTGGCTAATTGTTATCATGTAAGCAGAAATCTGTTTGATGCCAAGGTTACAAAGATGTTTGCCAGTAAATGTAACAACACCTATGAGATAGCCACAGAACATTCCTTCTCTGATATGGTCAACTTCAGAGCTTCAAAGAAGTTTGCTCCTACACACAATTATATGAGATTTATTAGTATGTAGTCAGGATGTCTCAAGATGTATTTCTGTTTGCTGTACCACGTAGGCAAAAAGCAGAGAACAAAGAACCACTTCATGGTAAAACTCCTCCCAAGAATCATGATCTTTCTCCCAAAATCATAGGCTTGTGGATGTGCTTGTAGTCACGTGTTCACGTGTTGAATATATGCTAATATGTAACCACCCCTGCTTACCTTCTGTAACCCACCCCTAACCCCTAATCTTAATAAAAGGGTTGTTTCGAGCTAGCTCGGGGCTTGCTCACCCCGAGGAGAATTGGACTCTGCTTATTCATTTCTCACTCCGTCTGGCGCGGGGATTGCACAGACCCTTTCGTGGCGAGCCCGCTGGCCGCGAGAAAAGCCACACACCTTCAGCGTTTAGTCATGCCAGCCACATGACCATGGACAGCGCTGGCTCTTCGGCTTTGAAACAGAGATGAACACTGCCCCCTAGAGTCAGGAACGACTAGCACATACATGCGAGGGGAACCTTTACCTTTTTATTTTATCGTTGTATTTTCTTTTACCTATTTTATCCCGGAAATAGACCTTGTATATTATCTTTATGTTATGTTTTTATATGTTTCTAAGACTAATCATTCAATAAACTAGTTTTCCAGCTTTATCCATCTATCTATCGAGACTCACAGCTATTGAGGGCTTGATCCTCTATCAGTTTGGCTAATCTCCTTAAAAGCCATCTACAATTCTAAATCAATGTTCACAACCTCATCTGATAGCAACGCACCTACCCTTTAACTCTGGTTTATGCAAATGAGTCTTTCCTTTCTTCATCATTTTCGGTTCAAAGAAAGATTCAAAATTCTAACAATTTTAGACGGGGAGCGAGTGAGAGGCTCTTTTTCTGAGCATTTTCCGAACAGAGCATGATTGTCACTTGAAAAAAATCTCAAATCACTGTATTCCTTCTCATTGATCTGCTGCAGACCCCAATCATTTTCTTCACCCTTAGCCACAATTTATTTTCTGGAAATTTCTTTCCTCTTCAATCTAAGCCAGAAACAGGCATGAGAAAGTGAGTTTGACTTGAAGAAGACTTCATTTTAAGCAGGGCATTCTTGAGAGTTTTCGAATAACTCCAAGCTGCAAGACTGACTCCCTTGACTGAACTTCAAAAAAACAGCTTAGTACTTGATTAGTACCAATCTGGTTAGTCCTGGGATAGGATACCACCAGGAAATCCAAAGGCTATACATAAAGATTTGAAAATTGGGGGGGGGAAATCTTAAAATAAGATTTAATAAATCTTTAATAAAGTACAGATAGTCCTTGACTTACAACTGTTTGCTTAGTGACCGAAGTTATAACGGCACTGAAAAATGTGATTTATGACCATTTTTCACACTTACGACTGTTGAAGCATCCCCAAGGTCACGTGGTTTATATTTGGATGCTTGACAAGTAGGTGAGTGCTGCAATGGTCATAAGTGTAGAAAATGGTTATATCACTTTTTTCAATATCATTGTAATTTCGAGCAGTCACTAAAGAAATGGTTGTAAGTCGACTCGAGGGCAACCAGCACCTCAAACCCATGGCATAATCTCAGGGGAGGCTACAACAAAAAAAGGATTGATAAGGGAACTTCCATGGGCTTCAAATCCCTTCAGGCCCTAGAAATTGTGTTGAACTACAACTTCCAGGAGTCCCATCTATGATGCATGACAGCAAGGAATGCTGGGAATAGTTGTTCAGTAATATTGGAAAGGCAACAGTCGCGGCTGACTGTTGGGGGCAAGTCACTGGCCCCAACGGAAAGGGTACGCAACTTGGGCGTTCTCCTGGATGGACGGCTGTCGTTTGAAGATCACCTGACGGCCGTCTCCAGGAGAGCTTTTTACCAGGTTCGCCTGGTCCGCCAGTTGCGCCCCTTTCTTGACCGGGATGCCTTATGCACGGTCACTCATGCTCTCGTCACTTCTCGACTGGATTATTGCAATGCTCTCTACATGGGGCTACCCCTGAAGTGTACTCGGAGACTTCAGTTAGTCCAGAATGCAGCTGCGCGGGTGATTGAGGGAGCACCACGTTGCTCCCGGGTAACACCACTCCTGCGCAGTCTGCACTGGCTACCTGTGGTCTTCCGGGTACGCTTCAAGGTTTTGGTTACCACCTTCAAAGCGCTCCATGGCTTAGGGCCCGGGTACTTACGGGACCGCCTGCTGTTTCCACATGCCTCCCATCAACCCGTACGCTCTCACAGAGAGGGTCTTCTCAGGGTGCCGTCCGCCAAGCAGTGTCGGCTGGCGGCCCCCAGGGGAAGGTCCTTCTCTGTGGGAGCACCTACCCTCTAGAACGAACTTCCCCCCAGTTTACGCCAATTGCCTGACCTTCAGACCTTTCGCCGGGAACTGAAAACTTATTTATTTATACAAGCGGGACTGGCCTGATTTTTAAATTCTAAATTTTTAATTTTTAATGCTAATTTTACTGGGTATTTTATATGGTCAATTGGATGGTTTTAATTTCGGCCTTTTATTGAATAAGCTTTTTAATTGTTATTTTAATATGTATATTAACTGTTTTAAATGAAGGCTGTACACCGCCCTGAGTCCTTCGGGAGAAGGGCGGTATAAAAGTTTAATTAATAAATAAATAAATAAATAAATAAATAAATAAATAAATAAATTGTTTCCTGTGATTGAGCTCAATTCTTGGGCTTTTGTTCATCTAGCATTCCTAGTGCAGTTGGTTACTCCCCAGAGGCAAGTGGCCTAGAAGCAGAGAGCTGGAGAAACAAAGGCCACCAGATATTTATTTATTTGTCTGTCTGTTTGTTTATTTATTTAATTATTATTTAATTTCTATGCCTCCTATCTCTCCCATAAAGTAACTCTGGGCGGCTCTCGATATATTTCTTTTTATAAAAGTTTAATTAATTAATTAATAAATAAATAAATAAATAAATTGTTTCCTGTGATTGAGCTCAATTCTTGGGCTTTTGTTCATCTAGCATTCCTAGTGCAGTTGGTTACTCCCCAGAGGCAAGTGGCCTAGAAGCAGAGAGCTGGAGAAACAAAGGCCACCAGATATTTATTTATTTAATTATTATTTAATTTCTATGCCTCCTATCTCTCCCATAAAGTAACTCTGGGCGGCTCTCGATATATTTCTGTCTAACATCCCAGACACTTTTGTGGCTGTCACTTCTCAGGTTTTTAAAGTGGTTTTTTTTTTCCTAGTGTGCATTCAGGAATACAGGTAGTCCTCAACTTACAACCATTCTTTTAGTGACTATTTAAAGTTATACAGTGGTGCTTTAAAAAGTGTCTTACAATTGATTCTCACCCTTACAACTGCTGCATCCCCACAGTCACCAATCAAAATTTAAGCAATTGGCATCTATTTATGATGGCTGTGGTGTCCCGGGGTCACATAAACGCCATTTGTAAGTTTCTTAGTCAGCTTCCAACAAGCAAAATCAATGGGAGAATCAAGATTCACTTATCAACCATGTGAGTCACTTGACAACTGTGGGGATTTGCGTAACGGTTGAAGCAAAATAGTCATCAAATTGAGCATGAACAACTGCAGTGGCTGCTTTACAATTGTCACATTCGTTTCATAACCTGCAAAAATCAAAAGGTCGTAAAATCAGGTTGGCCACTTGACTGACCCAGTTTAAGACTGTTACAATTTAGGACCATAAAGAACAGGCTCCATTCCATTATGGTCATATGTCAAGGATTACCTGTATCTGAAGCAAGGCAGGAGAAGGTGTGGTAAGCCACACCTCAGAGTAACATCACTGCACATAACTTGCACTGCACACTGCACATAACTTGCCTACCAGTTCGCCGAGCACCGAAAATTTGAGCAGACGCAAGTTACAACCTTGGGGCTACTTACGACCCAAATTCAAATTCTCAGCAGTCAGGCCCCTTCCGCAGTGACATGACTGAACTTTGGGTGCTTGGCAACCAGGCCTCATTTACGACCATTTGCAGCATCCTGCAGTCCCCATGACTCCATCTTATGAGTTTTGCAGAAAACCGGGACTTCTGGGTTTTGCCAAAACTGCACCCATAGCAAACAAATTGCTTCACTTAACAATTGTGGCATTTGCTTAACAACTGCAGTGGCTGCTTTACAATTGTCACATTCGTTTCATAACCTGCAAAAATCAAAAGGTCGTAAAATCAGGTTGGCCACTTGACTGACCCAGTTTAAGACTGTTACAACAGGCTCCATTCCATTATGGTCATATGTCAAGGATTACCTGTATCTGAAGCAAGGCAGGAGAAGGTGTGGTAAGCCACACCTCAGAGTAACATCACTGCACATGAACTTCCTTTACCTACCTGTGCACTGATGCCACTGCAGCAGAGGTGGGATTCACATAACTTGCCTACCAGTTCGCCGAGCACCGAAAATTTGAGCAGACGTGAATCGCTTCGCTTGCACGCGCCACTTCCATGCATGCGCCCGGCCATCCGCATATGCGCTTTACTTGTATGCATGCCTTCCATGCATGCGCCCAGCTTCAAAAATGTGCCTAAGTAGTGTTGGAAGAAATATCCATCTGGGTTCAGTTCCAAGTGGGGACAAAGACACTGGAAACATGGAGGCTGCTTGGAAAGATGGTTTAATGGTGGTCAGGATCACATGGCTTGAGTTCCTGAACAGAAAAAGGCCCGAGATCCTGTGTGCTCCCTGGTTTTATGATTTTTCTGAGCTTTGACCTTTCTGGGGCACAGGAAGAGTATCCTGATTGGTTGTCAGACTCCCAGGGGGTGGGGGTCTTAGCTAGCCTTGCTGGCTGTCTCTCAAGCTTGCTTGAGCCTTGCCATGTGGTGAGTTTCAGTTGTATTGTGTTGCAAATCATGGGGGGATTGAGTGAGCTTGGTTGAAGCCTTAATTGCCCATTGACAAAGGTGGGGAGAATGAGTGAGCTTAGTTGAGGCTTTTAATGGCCCATTGACAAAGGTGGGGGGGAGTCAGGAAGTTGCAGGGAGCTCCTTTGTCTTTAAAATATGTTTCTCCATTTCTCATCCAGGAAGGTATAATATTCTGCTTTTTAAAATATTTCCTAGAATATTTCATTCTTCTAGGAGGGGGGTGGGTGCTAAATTCCTACAGTAGCACAGCATAGAGACTGGGCAGATGGGCAGGCCCACCTGTGATTTCCACTACTGGTTCGCTGGAACCGGCTGAATGCCCCCTCTGCACTGCAGGGCAGCACTCTCTACTGATGTCGCTGTACGTTCTCAGACCCTTTAAAAGCACATTTGTTTCTTGCTAATCCACATCAAACAATCCCGTCTGCCCAACCTTGGCTTGGTTTTTGGTGTTTGTTTGTTTTTTTGCCTGTAATTTGCCAATTACTGGCAGAGAACAAATCAGTTATAGCCTCCTACTGGTCTGTTTGTGAGCAAGGAATAAATACAGGTAGCCTTCAACTTACAACCATTCTTTTAGTGACTATTTAAAGTTATACAGTGGTGCTTTAAAAAGTGTCTTACAATTGATTCTCACCCTTACAACTGCTGCATCCCCACAGTCACCAATCAAAATTTAAGCAATTGGCATCTATTTATGATGGCTGTGGTGTCCCGGGGTCACATAAACGCCATTTGTAAGTTTCTTAGTCAGCTTCCAACAAGCAAAATCAATGGGAGAATCAAGATTCACTTATCAACCATGTGAGTCACTTGACAACTGTGGGGATTTGCGTAACGGTTGAAGCAAAATAGTCATCAAATTGAGCATGACTCACTAAACAACTGCCTCGCTTAGTGGTGGAACTGTGGTCATAAGCTGAGAACAATCTGAAAAATTACTCCCACCCCCCGCCCACCCCAGTATTTTTATACATCATTTTCTGGGAATCAAATTCTATGCCTTCATTCACTGGCGAGCATGGAGATATCCTTGTGTGATTATATATTTGTGTATACAGGTGGTCCTCGACTTACAATCATTCTTTTATTGGCTATTCAAAGTTACAACAGCACGTTAAAAAGTGACTGATGACAGTCCAAGGAGACAGTGGAAATCAACCCTTTCTGTTGTGGTCCGCCAGCAGCCTGCGGACCTGGCAGCAGAATCAGACAGCGAGGAGGCTGGGGAGGACAATGGGCCAGTCCTGGAGTCAGGGGAAGGCCTGGATGAGGGCTCTGCATCAGAGGCAGAGATGGGGCCAAGGCCATTGGCCAAGGCCAAAGCGATGCGCAAACTCCAGAGCCTCCAGAGGTGGACAGCAGAGAAGCAGACGAACAGGAGGAGCCTGTTCCTAGTGCACACATGCGCAGAGCTGCCAGCAGGCAAGAGCAGCTGAAGAAAAAAACTCAGGAGTAAGGCCAGGAGATGATTGGCCACTCCCATAAGCCTTAAAAGAGCAGCAATGAGCCATTGGGTTCTTTGTAGAAAAGCAACGTTGATTCCCGTGCTTCTTGTCAGCATCTCTTGAACGTTTTAGGGGTTTTGCCAAGAAAAGCCTTTGGCAGGTTACCAAAGACATCAAAGGTTGGTGATAAGGCTATCGGACTGGTTATTAAGAATTTTGTTTTGAACGAAGCTGAGAATGAATTAATTCTCAGCTGTTTTAATAAAATAAGTTTGTTGAGGACTGAATTGTGTTTAGTAATCACTACTTGGGCCTTGGTCACAACACTTTCTTAAACAGGAGATACATATAGGAATTCAAAGCTAAAGTTTTCCTCATGGTGACATTTAATCTATGGATTATATATGTACACGTGACCTACGACCACAACTGAATCCAAAATTTCTGTGCTAAGCAAGACCATTCTTAAGTGAGTTTTCCTTCATTTTACAACCTTTCTTGCCACAGTGACACAGTGGTTGGAGTGCAGTACTGCAGGCTGACTTCTGCTGACAGCCACTGCCTACAATTTGGCAGATCAAATCTCACCAGGCTCAAGGCTGACTCAGCCTTCCATCCTTCCAAGGTCGGTAAAATGAGGACCCAGATTGTTGCAGGCAATAGGCTGGTTCTGTAAACTGCTTAGAGAGGGCTGTAAAGCACTGTAAAGCGGTGTATAAGTCTAAGTGTTATTGCTATTGCCACAGTGGTTAAGTGAATCACTGCAATTGTTAAGTTAGTAACATGGTTCTTAAGTGAATCTGTGTCCCCCACTTTGCTTCTCCCTGCAAAAGGAGTTCACATGACCCAGGGACACTGTAACCATCATAAATACATGCCAGTTGCCAAGCATCAGAATTTTGATCATGTGGGGATGCTACAGTCTGAAGTATGAAAAACAGCCATAAGTCACTTTTTTCAATGCTGTTATAACTTCAAACAGTCAGTAAACAAATGATTGTAAGTCAAGGACTACCTGTAATTCAGATCTCGTCCTACAACAGGAGTGTCTACCCTTGGCAACTTTAAGACCTGTGGACTTCAACTCCCAGAATTCCTTTGCTGGCTGAGGAATTCTGAGAATTAAAGTCCACAACTCTTAAAGTGGACAAAGCTGGACACTCCTGTCCTACAAAATGAGAGTGGTATTGTGACCCAGGCCCAAGTAGGTAGTAGTGGACGCACTCAGTTCAAAAAACAAACAGACTTTATTAGAACAGCCGAGAATTAAACTCACTCTCAGCGTAGTCCAAACTAAATCAAAACAAATTCTTCATAACACAAGTCTTCAGTCTCATCACCAACCTTGGTCTAATTAGGCAAACTGCCAAAGGCTTTTCTTGGCAAAAGTTCAGAAGGCGCCAACAAGAAATAAATGTAGCAAGACAGAGCAATTCTATCAACGTTGTTTTCCGACAAAGAGCCCAAACGCTGTTGCTGGTCTTTTAAGCCTTATGGGAGGGGCCAATCATCTCTTGCCTCTACTCCCGAATTGTCCTCTTAGCTTTAGCTGCTCTTGCCTTCTGGCAGCTCTTCCTATGCGTGCATTAGGAACAGGCTCCTCCTGTTTCTCTGCCTCACTATTGTCAGCCTCTGGAGGCTCTTGAGTCCGCACATCACACCCCGATGGCCCTGGCCCCATCTCTGCCTCCGATTCAGAGCCCTCGTTCCGGCCTTTCCCAGCCTCCAGGACTGGTCCATGTTCTTCCTCAGCCTCATCACTGTCCGACTCCACTGCCAGCTCTGCAGGCTGCTGGCAGACCACAACAAGTGGGTAAACAAATTTCAGAGAGACATGAGGGGAGCAGAATGAAGGATAAAGCCATACTGAGATCTGTAAGCTTCACAAACTTTCCGTTCATATCCCTGAGAGAAATTCTACACGAAAAGGACAGTTTGAAGACGCACCTTCCGTGTTTATCTCACATCTCTCCATATACACCTGTAGGAAACACACATCAAGCAATCCTCCAAATCGCACTATGTCAATCGACTTCTCCCGGCTTCCCATTTTCAACCTCGGTGAATTGGCTGAAGTGGTTGGGGGTTGGAGGGCTATTTTTACAAAGAAGTGGGGAGGGGGAGGAAAAGGAAAGGGAAATCTCTGAAATGGCTTGATCCCCATCTGCCACACCGCGGGATTCGCACTTTATTCTCCACAGGGCAGTTTTTTCCTCTCAGGTGATTCTGCCAATGAAAGAAACTTGAAAGGGGCTCTCATGCTTTAATCAAAAAACAAAACAAAAAAGAACACCTCTTCCTTTTTGTTTTCCCTTATAATCTAATTGCGTTCATCACCCTCCCCCTGCCCCTAAATAAAATAATAAAATAAAATAATAAAATAAAACTTGCTGGATTGGAGACAGTTTTCTTCAAATGAGCAGAGGGGGAGATAGAGAGAAAGGAAGGGGGGGGGGATATTTGCACTACCTCCAACCGAATGCCATTTCAAGGTCACAATAGGACACCGGAAGCAAGCTGCAAATTCTCCTTTTCTTGGATTGAGATGATACCTGTTTGTTCACACATCCTGTGCAAATATTTTACACAATTCCAAACTTTATGAATTTTGTGCAGGAGGGAGTCATCCTGCAAGGCTGTTGATTATCCATTAAGGGAATTAACACAGTAAACAATCTGAGGATAGAAGTCTAACCTATATTTAATGAGAAAGTGAGTGTCACTGAATATAACAGGATTTACAATAGTACCTTGGTACTCATTGTTAATTGGTTCCGGGAAGCGTGATGAGTACCAAAAATGATGAGTACCGAACAATTTTTTTCCATAAGGAGTAATGTAGTGAGTCACAAGGCAGCTGACAGTGACAAATTCTAGCTTATGCGTTGAGTACCAAACAAACGATGAGTACTGGGACAAAATGTTCGCATCAAAATGCATTGAGTACTGAATTCGATCAGTTTCAAAGCAGTTGAATATCAAGTTTCCACTGTTAGGTTAAGGTTAAGGTTCCCCTCGCACATATGTGCTAGTCGTTCCCGACTCTAGGGGACGGTGCTCATCTCCGTTTCAAAGCCAAAGAGCCAGCGCTTTCTGAAGACGTCTTGGTGGTCATGTGGCTGGCATGACTAAACGCCAAAGGTGCACAGAACGCTGTTACCTTCCCACCAAAGATGGTCCCTATTTTTTCTACTTGCATTTTTACGTGCTTTCGAACTGCTAGGTTGGCAGAAGCTAGGACAAGTAACAGGAGCTCACCCCGTTACCCGGCACTAGGGACTCGAACTACTGAACTGCCGACCTTTCGATCGACAAGCTCGGTGTCTTAGCCACTGAGCCGCCTAGGTACCACTGTACTTTGGAGTAAATATTAGAGGAGTCTTTGGAAAATATAGCCAGAAATATCACACACATGCACACACACGTGCAAATACCTGATGCATGGAATGACAGATCCACACATCCCACCCATACAAAATGTGTCGTTTTTTTCGCATTTCGTTGATTTAAGACTGGTTTTACATAGCATGCTAATTGAATAAACTATAATTGGCTGGGTTTACAAAACACACTACACCAATAAACAATGAATTGCAGGCCACAAAGGATAACTTCACACAACATTGTAATTCGATTACCTCAGCCTTTGGGGACCACTGAAGATCTCTGAAGATAATGCAGGTTAATTAATCTTTAACATAAAATAAACAGTTGGGGAGCCCTATACTTCATATTGTTGAACCCAGATTTATGTAATTGTTTACAGTAACATGGGTGGCACTTCCCATTTATTTTATGCTAACGACTTGGATGACTTTTAGCCATTTTTGGACTCCAGGTGACTGCCTGAACAAGTCTGTGCAATTTTATTGGTAAAAATTAAGAATTTGCCATTGCCTCCTTCCTAGGGTTGAGAGCAAGTACCTGGACCAAGGTTACACAGCTGTTTCATTCCTAAAACAGGAGTAGAACTCATTGTCTCCTGAGTGCTAATCTAATGCCTTAACCACTTAAAATCCAGTTCAGTTCTAAGCTGGGAGAAAGGCACTGGAAATAAAATGGAGGCCGATTGGAAAGAAGAACTCTATTTATTGGATGAGCAAAACCAACAACAGCATGTAGTTCTGGGACAGCTGACTAATTGGTCTGATGAGTACATGGATTTTTATAGGGTTCTGAGATGCTCCAGGAGGTTGTGCAATGTAGTGAGCCTTGTGCCTTTGTTATTCTAATGGTGGTATGTTAATCCTATTATATCCTAAAGATCATGTCCTGTTCTTAGAATTTGGGTGGGGGATATAAATTTTAATCCCATCAACTGGAGCTGAAGGGGTTTGTTTATAAATACATTGGCCCAGTCTATCTTAATGGGAACAAAGTATCTATCTCTAAAGACTTCAGGCATCAGCTGGAGGTTGTTGGAGCTGCTTTCTGCCTTTTTAAAGATTTTTTCTCCTTTGGGGGAAATATAATATTCTGCCTTTTTTATTATTCTCCAAAATATTTCATTTTCTAGGAGGGAGGGCTTCCCACAACTATATTAAACTGGAGGCCTAAAAATAACGAATTGAAGAAGCCATAATATCTGTCGTCTGGTTTGGCTTATACTGTCTGGACTCGGCAATTGTGATTTGTGTGAATTCAGATAATTGAGTGAGACACAATTGGGTTAAAACTGTTGCTAATTTTATATCCTTTTTTCCCTGCAGTTGTCCAGTAAATAACTGCAGTTAAGTTGTTAAGTAAATCACATAGTCACTAAGCAAATCCAGGTTCCCCCATTGACTTTGCTTGTTGGAAGCCAGCTGGAAAGGTTGTAAATAAAAATCATACGACCCCTCCAAGTCACTGCAACTACCGTATCATAAATACATGCCAGTTGCCAAGTAACCAAATTTTGATCATGTGATCACGGGGATGCTATGACGGTTGTAAGTGCGAGTACCAGTTATAAATAGCAATAGCACTTAGACCAGCGGTTCTCAACCTGTGGGTCGCGACCCTGTTGGGGGTCGAATGACGATTTGCCAGGGGTCGCCTAAGACCATTGGAAATATGGGAAGTATACTTGCGAGTCGAAGAATCACACTCCAATGGTTGACTCCACAAGCCAGCTCCACAATTGCAAGCCAGCCGCTGCTTGCAATTACTGCAAGTTCAAGTCCCACCAGGCCCAAGGTTGACTCAGCCTTCCATCCTTTATAAGGTAGGTAAAATGAGGACCCAGATTGTTGGGGGCAATAAGTTGACTTTGTATATAATATACAAATAGATGAAGACTATTGCTTGACATAGTGTAAGCCGCCCTGAGTCTTCGGAGAAGGGCGGGATATAAATGCAAATTTAAAAAAAAGCTGCAGGCTCTTCAAATCGCTAGCCGAATTCGGCTTCAGGCGAGATGAATTAAAAAAGAGAGAAATCTTTGCTCTGATGTCTCCCTCTCAAGCCAGCTGCAATCACTCCCAATCGCTAGCCTAATCTGGCTTCAGGCGGGATAAACTTAATAGGGGAGGAGTCTCCGCTTTAATGCCTCTGTCCTCAAGGCAATCGCAAGCAGTTCAGATCGCTAGCCAATACAGCTTCAGGCACGATAAATTCAAAAAACCAGTTTGCCACTTTTTTCCCCCTTCTGCAGCTGCTTTTTTCCCCCCTTCTGCAGTTGGGGTCGCCACATCGTGGGGAATTGTATTAAAGGGGTCGCAGGACTATAAAGGTTGAGAACCACTGACTTAGAGTTAGACTTATATTCCGCTTATAACTTATAATCTGTAAAGCGGTTTACAGAGTCACCATATTGCCCCCAACAATTTGGGTCCTCATTTTGCCCACCTCGGAAGGATGGAAGACTGAGTCAACCTTGAGCCTGGTGGGATTTGAATTGGCAAATTGCAGGCAGCTGGCAGGCAGCAAAAGTAGCCTGCAGTACTGCACTCTAACCACTGAGGCTCCTGAAATCACTTCTTTTTCAGTGCATTATAAGTTTGAGCAGTTGTTAAATGAATGGCTGTAAATCGAGGACTATCTGTATGGATAATATTATATCTGTCCTAATAAACTAGGAAAGCAAACTAGTAAACCCAGGTAGTTATGGTTTATTCATAATTTCACATAATCACAATACAAAGTGTGAATCAGGTCTTCATTCTGGTAGTCCTTTTGAAGCCTACTTGAAGGACCAATCCAGACAAAAGTTCAAGAGATACTTGGGACACAGTACCATTTGTCTGCTACTTATCCCAATTCTGCCCACGGTTTCTACAGACTAAGTCCTGCTGAAGTGGAATTTAATTAATTCAGAACCTAGTTAAGAATTGACTGTAATTTAAAAACTTGTTCTGGTATCTAAGGAACAGAACCAAAAGTCAGGAAACCTAGCAAAGGTTTTCACTTTATGGTTTTTAAAACTATTTTAATAGTTACTCTGCTCTCCTTTAAAGGGGAAAAAGTGACAAAACAACAAGTAATAAAAACTATAATGAAAGTGTTACAAATGAAACAAATTACACAATCAATTAAATTGTTTCTGCAACTAGAAAACCCACAAAAATAGACAGGAAAAAGCTGTCAGCCATTGCTAAAAAGCTACGTGTTATTTCGCAATCAAAAGTTAGACTGCCACATTTAATCGAATAATTGGTTAATCTTCTTTTTAAAGATCTCTTAATTGACTCTAAAGGTACTGCAGTTAATTGGGCCACACATTTCCTACAAAGACTTTATTATTTAATATAAATGCTTTAAAACCTGTAGATGGCAAGCATTTTGAAAGGTCTTTTGTACAAGAGAATGTCCTTTCCAGGTTGATGTCCCTCTTGATGAGTATATAGGCATTTTCAAGAAAAAATAATTACCCTGCTTGGTTCAGAAATAATATTTTAACCCAAATGCAGATTTAATGGGAGACTTAATGGATGACCTGTGCTGAAGAATTCATTGATTGCAATTTTCAGAATTATCTATTGCCTTAGAAAGAAGGCAATGGACAAAACTTTGGGTAAGACTTTCCCCATCCTACTGAACCAATTAGATTAAATCAGAAGAAATTTGGCATTAACCTAAAGCAGAGATGGCACCTTGTTACCCAAAGCCAGTTTAGCCTCAGATCAGTGTTTCTCAATGTTTGGCATCTTTAAAACATGTGGACTACAACTCCCAAAATTCCCCAGCCAATCATGCTGCCAAATATGAAGAACAGTTGCAGGAATTGGGTTTGTCTAGTGAAAAAAAGGACTAGGGGTGACATGATAGCAATATTTGAGGGCTGCCACAAAGAAGAGGGTATCAACCTATTTTCCAAAGCACCAAAAGGCAAAACAAGAAGCAATGGATGGAAACTAATCAAGGAGAAAAGCAACCTGCAACTAAGGAGAAATTTCCTAACAGCGAGAACAATCAACCAGTGGAACACCTTGCCTTCAGAAGTTGGGGGTACTCCATCACTGGAGATTTTTAAGAAGAGATTGAACAACCTGAATAAACAGAGGGATAGACTCAAGAACACATGAAGTGTTAATACCGCTTTATAATGCCTTGGTAAGGCCACACTTAGAATATTGCATTCAGTTTTGGTCACCACAATGTAAAAAGGATGTTGAGATGTTGAGAATGAGTTCAGAGAAGAGCAACAAAGATGATTAGGGGACTGGAGGCTAAAACATATGAAGAACGGTTGCAGGAACTCAGTATGTCTAGTTTAATGAAAAGAAGGACTAGGGGAGACATGATTTATTATTTATTATTTATTATTTAAATTTATATACCGCCCTATCTCCCAAAGGACTCAGGGCGGTTCACAGGCATATAAAACATCAATATACAAAATTAAAATAATCTTTAAAAAACTTATTCCAATGCCCTATTATTAAAAATAAATATATAAATATTAAAATCAATTTAAAACCCCTGTAAATTTAAAATCTAAGCCAGTCCTGCACAGATGAATAAGTGTGTCTTGAGCTCGCGACGGAAGGTTCGAAGGTCCGGAAGTTGACGGAGTCCTGGGGGGAGCTCGTTCCAGAGGGCGGGAGCCCCACAGAGAAGGCCCTTCCTGGGCGCCGCCAGACGACACTGCCTAGCTGACGGCACCCTGAGGAGTCCCTCCTGTGAGAGCGCACGGGTCGGTGAGAGGTATCTGGTCGCAGTAGGCGGTCCCAGATAACCCGCCCTATGCCATGGAGCGCTTTAAAGGTGGTCACCAAAACCTTGAAGCGCACCGGAGGCCACAGGTAGCCAGTGCAGCCTGCGCAGGATGGGTGTTATCACGGGAGCCACGAGGGCTCCATCTATCACCCGCAGCCGCATTCTGACTAACTGTAGCCTCCGGATGCCCTTCAAGGGAAGCCCCATGTAGAGAGCGTTGCAGTAATCCAGGCGAGACGTCACGAGGGCGTGAGTGACCGTGCATAGGGCCTCCCGGTCCAGAAAGGGGCGCAACTGGCGCACCAGGCGAACCTGGTAGAACGCTCTCCTGGAGACGGCCGTCAAATGATCTTCTAGAGACAGCCGTTCATCCAGGAGGACGCCTAAGTTGCGCACCCTCTCCATCGGGGCCAGTGACTCGCCACCGATGGTCAGCCGCGGATTTAGCTGACTGTACCGGGATGCCGGCATCCACAGCCACTCTGTCTTGGAGGGATTGAGCTTGAGCCTGTTTCTCCCCATCCAGACCCGTCGGCCTCCAGACACCGGGACAGCACTTGATAACCGTTGGGGTGGTCGGTGTGAAAAGTACAGCTGGGTGTCATCCGCATACAGCTGGTACTTCACACCGAAACCACTGATGATCTCACCCAGCGGCTTCATGTAGATAAAGAACAGAAGGCGAGAGAATCGACCCTGCGGCACCCCACAAGTGAGGCGCCGGGCCGACCTCTGCCCCCTGTCAACACCGACTGCGACCGGTCGGAGAGATAGGAGGAGAACCACCGATAAACGGTGCCTCCCACTCCCAATCCTCCAACCGGCGCAGCAGGATACCATGGTCGATGGTATCGAAAGCCGCTGAGAGGTCTAATAGGACCAGGGCAGAGGAACAACCTCATCCCTGGCCCTCCAGAGATCATCCACCAACGCGACCAAAGCCGCTCCGTGCTGTAACCGGGTCGGAAACCGGACTGGAACGGGTCTAGATAGACAGTTTCATCCAGGTGCAAGGAAACTGATATGCCACCATATTTCTACAACCTTCGCCGCGGCGGGTTGGAGACCGACGATAATTACCTAAAACAGCCGGGTCCAGGAAGGCTTCTTGAGGAGGGCCTCACCACCGCCTCTTTCAAGGCGGCCGGAAAGACACCTCCACCAAAGAAGCGCTCGTAATCGCCTGGAGCCAGCCTCGTGTCACCTCCTGCGTGGCCAGCACCAACCAGGAGGGGCACGGGTCCAGTAAACATGTGGTGGCATTCAGCCTCCCCAACAACCTGTCCATGTCCTCGGGAGCGACAGGGTCAAACTCATCCCATACAATGTCACCAAGACCACCCTCAGCCGTCTCACCCGTATCACCGCAATCTTGGTCCAAACCATCCCGGTTGAACGATTTTATCGTATAGATAACCGTTAACCTCCCCAGCACGCCCCTGCAACGGGTCACCCCGCCCCCCCTGGTGTAGGAGGGAGCGGGTCACCCGAAACAGGGCGGCTGGGCGGTTATCTGCCGATGCAATGAGGGAGGAGGCGTAGGTACGCCTCGCTTCCTCATTGCCACTAGGTAAGCCCTAGTATAGGACTTCACTAGTGTCCGATCAGCTTCTGAACGGCTAGACCTCCAGGAACTCTCTAGGCGTCTTCTCCGCGCTTCATCCTCTCAGCTCCTCGGAGAACCAAGGAGCTGGTTGGGACCTGCGCCGGGTCAGAGGTCAGAAAGGCACGACCGGTCTAAGGCCCCCGCCGCGCCCGCTCCCAGGCCGCAACAAGTTCCTCAGCCGTGCCGTGAGCCAGACCCTCAGGAAATGGCCCAAGCTCCGTCCGGAACCCCTCTGGGTCCATCAGGTGCCTGGGACGGAACCAACGTGTTGGCTCCGTCTCCCTGCGGTGGTGAATGGCGGTCAGGAAGTCCAGACGAAGAAGAGTGATCTGACCATGACAAAGGTTCAATGACTATTTCCTTTAAGTCCAGATCTCTCAACCACTGACCAGAGACAAAAATCAGGTCCAGAGTGCCTCCCCCAATGTGAGTAGGGCCATCAACTACTTGGGTCAGGTCCAAGGCCGTCATGGAAGCCATGAACTCCCGAGCTACCATCGATGACGAGCCGGACGATGGCAAGTTAAAGTCCCCCACGACTAAAAGTCTGGGGGTCTCAACTGCCACCCCAGCAAGCACCTCCAGGAGCTCGGGCAGGGCAGCTGTCACGTAGCAAGGAGCCAGGTACGCGACCAGCAAGCCCATCTGACATCTATGACCCCATCTCACAAAGAGGGATTCGCACCCGGCGATCTGAGGTACAGTGGTCTCCCTCGGCTCTAGACTCTCTAATCACAACCGCCACCCCACCACCCCTACCCTGGCCCCTCGGCTGATGAAATGCTCGGAAACCCGGTGGGCACATCTGAACAAGGGGCACGCCCCCTTCTGGGCCCAACCAGGTCTCCGTGCGCCCATAAGGTCCGCGGCACCCCTGAATAAGATCGTGAATTAGGGGGCCTTATTGGCCACGGACCGTGCATTGCATAACATCAGCCAAGGCCAGGGCCCTGAGGATCCTGACCATCCGGGAACGGGAGAAGTTTGAGGGCTCGGGCGCGATCGCCTGTAAGCATCGAGCGCACCCCTAACACGATATGAGCCCCACTTCCGCCATATCTGCCCCTCCCCTTACCGTGGAAATAGCACCACCTCAACCAATGGAACACCGACTCCCCATGACCTCGGACCCACCAACCCCGCCACGAGCATGTGCAGGAACTGGACTCCCCGACGGGTTACCCCAACACCCACCCTTCCTCCCACCCCCAACCCAAGCCCGTCGGTTTCCTCCCCTTAAAATCCCTTTAAAACTCCCTTAAAAATCTATTAAAACAGCCAATTAAAAAACCCCTAAGCCTCCTATTTTTCGCATGCCACCTCTCGGGACTCCAAAGCCCGTCCTCAAGGTGGGCCCTCGATAATTTGGAGGGCCAGACCCGCGAGAGAGGGGCATCTCGCAGGGCAAGTAGGTCAGCCGCGGTAAATGTTCGCATCACTGAGACGGTCCGGGCAAGGCCCATCCTGGGCTGGTCAAGTTGGCAGCAAAAGTCACAACAGATGGTAAAAATGACCATGACCAGTCTGTCCTGATGGGAAATAGTTCGAGATAATCCATGTGCGGTAGATGACAAAACCGCTGACTCAGTCAGTTCACCACCCCATACAAACGACCTGGGGTGGGCTAAGGAAGAAGGGGAGAGGAACGATGGTAGAGATGTTATAAAGATGGTAAATAATGGAGGGGTGTCCGCTGGACCCGCGGGCCTTCCTCCGGCGCTGCCACATATCCGCGCCACTAGGGCAAGGTCACAGCCACCCTGGGCCTATCGGGCCATCCGCCACTTCAAAGCACCGGGGCAGGCCGCCGCCGCCCACCGCCTCCGCCAGGCCATCGCCACCGGGAACGCCCCCATCGCCACCGCGAGCAGGCCACTGGAGCTCCCCCAGATGAGAGGGGGACACCCGTCGCCAGATCCGCCAGCAGACCCAGGGCTCACCGGCGCCAACGCCCGACGGAGAGGGAAGGGCCAGGCCGCCGCCCTTGCCACCGCAGGTTCAAAGAGGCCGATGGAGCCCGGGCGGCCCTCCTGATCTTCATTGGGGCGCAGCCCCTCCGGGGCTCCTCCCATCACCACCGGAGATGCCCAAACTCCAGACCCAACTTCAAAACTGGCCAAGTCTTCCAGGCAGGGATCCAGGGGGCGCTGCCAACGCCCCCCTATCCCCCGCCGCCGCCAAACCGCCGAAAAAGGCTGGCGGCGGCTCGGCAGGCCGCCAGGCCGCCAGGATTACCTCTGAGGCGCCGTGGCTCCGCCGTGACTCCGGGGCTTCTCCCAACGCCCGCGAGTCATTGCGCCCAGCCACCCTATTTAGGGGTGGCTGGATCTTCCTCCATCAGGGCGGGGGCCTATGATGGTATTAAGGCCCCCCCCAGACCCAAAAAGAGCCCGGAAAGGCCCGTCGCCGCGCCCCCGATCAGCAGGGCGGCGCCATCTTGGACATGCGCAGATATGATAGCAGTGTTCCAATATCTCAGGGGTTGCCACAAAGAAGAGTGGGTCAAACTATTCTCCAAAGAGCACCTGAGGACAGGACAAGAAGCAATGGGTGGAAACTAATCAAGGACAGAAGCAGCTTAGAACTAAGGAGAAATTTCCTGACAGTTAGAACAAGTAATAGGTGGAACGACTTGCCTTCAGAGGTTGTGAATGCTCCAACACTGGAAATTTTTAAGAAAATGTTGGATAACCATTTGTCTGAAATGGTGTAGGGTTTCCTGCCTGGGTAGGGGGTTGGACTAGAAGACCTCCAAGGTCCCTTCCAACTCTGTTATTATGTTATGTTAACCATTTGTCTGGAATGGTAGGGTCTCCTCTTGAGCAGCGGTTTGGACTAGAAGACCTCCAAGGTCCCTTCCAACTTGTTATTCCGTTACATAGCTGCACAATTTAGTATAAGATGGAGGAACCTGTTGCTTTTCAGATGTTGTAGGATTCAAGCTGCCATCACTTCAGCATGGGCAATGATTAGGACGCAGAGAGTGGTTGCCCACCATCTGGAAGGTTAAAGACTACCACAATTAAGAAAATAAAGATGCTAACCCAGCAAACCAAAATCCGATGTCATTTGTATTCAGGTTGTAGAAACCAGATAAAGTAGAATCACCTTCAAGTCTAGTTTAATGAAAAGAAGGACTAGGGGAGACTTGATAGCAGTGTTCCAATATCTCAGGGGCTGCCACAAAGAAGAGGGAGTCAAGCTATTCTCCAAAGCACCTTAGGGCAGGACAAGAAGTAATGGGTGGAAACTAATCAAGGAGAGAAGGAACTTAGAACTAAGGAGAAATTTCCTGAAAGTTAGAACAATTAATAAATGGAACAACTTGCCTGCAGAAGTTGTGAATGCTCCAACACTGGAAATTTTTAAGAAAATGTTGGATAGTCATTTGTGTGAAATGGTGTAAAGTTTCCTGCCTGGGCAGGGGGTTGGACTAGAAGGCCTCAAAGGTCCCTTCCAACTCTCTTATTATGTTATGTTATGTTATGTTATGAAGGGCAATTCCTGAAGACTAATATGGTCATATCCATCTTGACACAATAAAGTAGTGGCTTATCCCTACCACCTTTCACAACATTGCTTCTACCGGTAAATTCTACCCAAATTTTTGTTGCTAAGTGAGACATTCGTTAAGTGAGTTTTGCCCCATCTTATGACCTTTTTTGCCACAGCTGTTCAGTGAATCACTGCAGTTGTTATGTCAGAAACACAATTGTCAAGTAAATCTGGCTTCCTCATGGACTTTGCTTGTCAGGAGGTCATAAAAGGGGATCACGTGACCCTGGGATACTGCAACCGTCATAAATATGAGTCAATTGCCAAGCGTCTGAATTTTGATCACGTGACCATAGGGATTCTGCAACGGTTGTCAGTATGAAAACAGTCATAAGTCAGTTTTTTCTGTGAGATCGTAACTTTGAACGATCACTAAACGCACCTGTATGTAAAACCAAGGAAGAAGTTAATGCTGTACACCAGGGGTGTCCAACTTGGGTTGTCACATTGTCGTCATGTGATGTATCGCAACTTTTTTCCCCCTTTGCTAAACTGGGGGTGGGGGGTGGCCAGCGTGTTGAGACATCCAGCCCGTGGGCCATGAGTTTGACACCCCTGCTGTACACATACTGCACCAAGCCATAGGCCTGAATCTGACGCCATTCATAAATAAGCCACTTTACCTGGTCATCTAAATCAGGTGATCAAAGAAACCAAAGGCTGATTGGATGATGCAGCCATCATAGCTGGCATTCAGGCCATCTTCCCAACTCAAGAAGTAACAGATGGAAGATCATTAAAGAGAGATCGAACCTAGAACTAAGGAGAAATTTCTTGATGGGGAGAATAATTAATCAGTGGAACAGCTTACCTCAGAAAGGTCTGGTTGCTCCATCATTGGAGCTTTTCAAGAAGAGACTGGACAGCCATTTGTCTGGAATGGCACAGGGTCTCCTGCTTGAGTATGGGTTGGACTAGAAGACCTCCAAGGTCCTTTTTAAACCAATTATTCTATGTTCACTTTCTTTCGCCGGGAATTAAAAACTCATTTATTTATTCAAGCGGGATTGGACTGATTTTTTAAATTCTAAATTTTAAAGTTTTAATCCTCTGTAATTTTATATGGGGTATTTTAGGTTAGGTCAATTTGACGGTTTTAATTCGGCCATTATGGAATAGGTATTTTAAATTGATATTTTAACTTTGTATACTTGCTGTTTTTATCTTTGGCTGTACACCGCCCTGAGTCCTTCGGGAGAAGGGCGGTATAAAAATTTAAATAAAATAAAATAAAATAAATAAAATAAATCTTCCTATTTACTTGTTTTTAAAGTAAATGGTTTTAAGGGTAGCATATGTGAGCAACTGAACCCAGCAGCATCTTAGAAGGGGTGGGTTTAGTAGCTTCAGATAGGGCTAACTGAGGGTAAATCAACTCTCTCATCAAAGTTGTGACAGTTGTAAAGTGTCACACGATCAGCCCAGTTTTACAAGCTTTTTTCGGGCCAGTCGTTAATCAAATGGGTGGTCATTAAGCCACAGTGCGGTCATTGTTGTTGGTCATTGTTTTTGTTAGTTACGAAGTGGTGTCTGACCCATCGCGACCCCATGGACAAAGTTCCTCCAGGCCTTCCTGTCCTCTACTATCCTCTGAAGTCCATTTAAGCTCACGCCGACTGCTTCAGGGACTCCATCCAGCCACCTCATTCTCTGTCATCCCCTTCTTCTTTTGCCCTCACTCTTTCTCAGCATTAGGCTCTTCTCCAGGGAGTCCTTCCTTCTCATTAGGTGGCCAAAGTATTTGAGTTTCATCTTCAGGATCTGGCCTTCTAAAGAGCAGTCAGGAGGTTGATCTCCTCTAGGACTGACTGGTTGGATCGCCTTGCAGTCCAAGGGACTCACAGGAATCTTCTCCAGCACCAGAGTTCAAAGGCCTCAATTTTTTGGCGCTCAGCCTCTCTTATGGTCCAACTTTCACAGCCATACATTGCAACTGGGAACACCATAGCCTTGACTATATGCACTTTTGTTGCCAGTCTCTGCTTTTTAGTACGCTGTCTAGATTTGCCATAGCTTTCCTCCCCAGGAGCAAGCGTCTTTTAATTTCTTGGCTGCAGTCCACATCTTCGGTGATCTTGGAGCTCAGGAAAATAAAATCTGTCACTACCTCCATTTCTTCCCCATCAGAGGGCCAGATGCCATGATCTAGTTCACTGTGGGGCCAGTTTTGCTGAAAATTGGAAGTAACTGCCAGTTTGGGGCCCAACCATTGTAAAACACAGTAACATGACCATGGGATGCTACAAACAGCCATAAACGTGGTCCATTTGCCTGGTGCTCAAAGTGGGAGTTCAAATAACTGCGGGGTCGGGGGCAGAACTACCATCAGAATCCAGGTCACAAGTAGCCCCCAGGCAGGTCCATGAGAACTGGGAACAGTTGCTAAGCAACCAATCATAAGTCGAGGACTACCCGTACTCTTTACCCGCAGTCAGACAACACGTTTAACCTTCCTGACTAGCGTTTATCCCTTACCTTTGGTGTGTACACAAGACATTTATCCTTACACACTGTTCAAATAGTGAGGTCTGCAGTGATTCCGTGCCACCAAAACCAACCAGCCAAGCCTTAATTGAGGTTACCGGGTTGCGCTACTAGCTCTTTACTTGATCTAGTTAAGCAAATTGTACAAACACAGCCTTTCTGTTTCCCCAAGAGAATATATAACAGGATTTCTCAAGTGACTCTACATTTCATGGATACTCATTTCAGAAGGCCTAGTGTCTACATTCATTAAAATCAGCCGGTACATCTTTTCCTCAACTGTGCCTAGGGAGGAACGAAATTAACTTATTTTACATAGAAAAATAGGACATCAGCCAAGACTGAAATGTTTTCTCAGCACGGTCTTTTTCCTTCCTTAGACAGAGCTGGTTCTTTATCTTCCCTTCGTTTTCAGAAAGGTCCTTAGATGTCCCCCCCAATCCCATCCAAAGGAGGCCACATATAAACCACGGTCGCTGATTGACACAAAATGGGTATACACTGATTTATATGAACACTGATTTATTATTCAGTCAATCAACCAATGCAGATGGCTGCCCATTTACCAAAGGAACTCTGGGCAATAAACAAGAATAAAAACACAATAAAGGTAAAGGTTCCCCTCGCACATATGTGCTATTTGTTCCCGACTCTAGGGGGCAGTGCTCATCTCCGTTTCAAAGCCGAAGAGCCAGCGCTATCCGAAGATGTCTCCGTGGTCATATGGCCGGCATGACTCAACGCCAAAGGTGCACGGAACGCTGTTACCGTCCTACTAAAGGTGGTCCCTATTTTGCTACTTGCATTTTTTACGTGCTTTTCAACTGCTAGGTTGGCAGAAGCTGGGACAAGTAACGGGAGCTCACCCCCGTTACGTGGCACCAGGGATTCGAACCGCCGAACTGCCGACCTTTCGATCGACAAGCTCAGTGTCTTAGCCACTGAGCCACTGCATCCCTTTTAAAAAAAAACACACACAATAGGAATATATATATATATTTAGAACATAGAATCATAGGGCCGGAAGGGACCTCAGAGGTCATCTAATCCAACTCCCTGCTCAAGTACTTATACATCCCAGTCAAATGATTGACCAGTCTGTCTTTCAAAAACTTCAGTGGTGGAGCACCCACAATTCTGGGAGACAAGCTATTAATTGCTCTCACTGTCAGAAAATTTCTCCTTACTTCTAGGTTAGATTTCTCTTTCTACCCCGTTACTTCTTGTCCTACCTTCAGGTGCTTTGGAGAACAAGTCAACCTCCTCCTCTCTGTGACAGCCCATCAAATATTGGAAGTCTGCTATCAAGTCACCCTTAGTCCTATTCTTCCATAGGCTAGACATACCTAGCTCCCTCATCCATTTCTCCTACAATATTCTTATCCCCGTGATGGTGAACCTATAACATGCATGTCACAACTGACACGCAGAGCCCTTTCTGCGGGCACACAAGCTCAGCTTCACTGTGCATGCGCGCACACGCCTCCTGCCAGCCAGCTAATTTTTGGGATGTCCAGGGGGCGGGGTGCATGTGGGCATGCGCAGGGGGGTTGCACACGCATGCACATGGGGTGGGGGGGTCACACGTGCATGTGAGGGGCAGGGCGAACGTGGAGGGGAGATGCCGTGCCCCCCCGGCCAGTTTTTGGGCCCAGGAGACTGCAGGGAGGACTGCTAGGCCCAAAACAGAGTGTGGGTGTGGGTGGTGTGCCCCCCCAGCCCATTTTTGGGACCAGGAGGTTGTAGGTAGCCCTGCTAGGCCCAAAATGGGCGGCGGGGGGGTGTCGTGCAGGCATGAGCAGGGGGATGGCGGGAGCAGGGGTGGGTCGCGTGCATGTGAGGGGCAGGGCGAACGTGGAGGGAGATGCCGTGCCCCGGCCAGTTTTGGGCCCAGGAGACTGCAGGGAGGACTGCTAGGCCCAAAACAGAGTGTGGGTGTGGGTGGTGTGCCCCCCCAGCCCATTTTTGGGACCAGGAGGTTGTAGGTAGCCCTGCTAGGCCCAAAATGGGCGGCGGGGGGGTGTCGTGCAGGCATGTGCAGGGGGATGGCGGGAGCAGGGGTGGGTCGCGTGCACATGTGCAGGGACAGTGGGGTCATGCACGCATGTGCAGGGGGAGCACATTGCATTATGGGTGCCGGCACTGTTTCGCCACACGACAAGAAAAAAGTTAGCCGTCGCTGCCGTATCCTCTTCCTTGCTCTTCTCTGCACGCCTTCCAGGTTCTCAGCACTTTGTTGGCATCATGGTGACCGATAAAAAATAATTAAAACAGAAAACACAGAGTTGAGCTCCCCCCACGCCCCCACCCCCCAGTTCCTGGGGGAAGAACCTGTTCTTCATGGCCTCCTAGAAGACTGGAAGGATTGGGACCATTCATATCTTAGGGATGGATTGTTCCATAAGGCAAAGGCAAATGACAGAAGAAGAAATGTTTCTGGAGTCCTGCTAGTTGCCATTGTTTTACTAAGGGGACCTGGATTATAGCTACCCTGCCAGATCTGGTGAGATGATCATTGACAAAAAATCTGATCCCAGGCCATGAAGGGCTTTACTGTATTGGTGACAAGTGTCACCTGGAGATCTACTGGGACCCAATGCAGCTCATACAACAGTGATCTTAAGCAGAGGTGAAATCTACTTACCTTCCTTATCAGTTCGAAAGTGCACGCATTTGTGTGCAGACTTCCCGCGCATGTGCAAAACCTTCTGTGCATACGCAGAAGATAGAAAACACATTATATAATCATAACAACAACAACAACAACAGAGTTAGAAGGGACCTTGGAGGCCTTCTAGTCCAAACCCCTGCCCAGGCAGGAAACCCTACACCATTTCAGACAAATGGTTATAAAAGGAAGTAATAACACCCGGGAGGGTGGGCGGAGCTTCACTCCGCCATCGCTACCGGATCGCTGAACGATCGGCCACAATTGCTACCGGATCGTGTGATCCGGTCTGATCCGGGAGCATTTCACCCCTGATCTTACGTGAGCATACCAGGATGGACCCACTAATGTGCGCGTATTCTGGATCAGCTTCCAGTTCCTTTTCAAATGCAGCCTCTTGTACAGCACATTGGACAATAGTCCATTCAGGAGATGATTAAGGCAGGAGTGATCATGAGCAATATTTATCTCAATATTTATTGTTTATCTCATTTTTTAGCCGCCCATGTCACAGAAAGTGACTCTGAGCAGTATACAACAATCAATAACATAACAAATGTATTAGAAAACGGTCATCATAAAAATAGAAAAGTCTTTATTAAAAATGAAAAACACTGTTAAAAATGTGAAATGTGCAATGCAAGTAGTCCTCGACTCATGACCACAGCTGAGCCCAAATTTTATGTTGCCTAAGTGAGACATTTGTTACGTGCGTTTTGCCCCATTTTACGACCTTCCTTGCTGCAGTTGTTAAGTGAGCCATTGCCATTGTTTAGCTGGTAGCAGTGTTGTTAAGTGAATCTGGTTTCCCCTTTGATTTGGCTTGTCAGAAGGTCACAAAAGCGCATCACATGATCTTGGGACACTGCAACCATCATAAGTATGAACCAATTGCCAAGCCTCTGAATTTTATTTGTTTGGGGTGGGGTTTTTTTTAACATTGTTTTATTGAGTTATAGAGTATTATAAAATACAAAATGCAAAAGTAAATAAGAAGAGCAGTGAGGGGGGAGGGGAAAGGGGGAAGATAAGTGAGGAATGATGGGGGTGGGAGAAAAAGAAGCATTGACTTCCAACTCTCTCAGTTACAGTAAAATAAGGCATTAACATCAAATCAGGGATGAAATTCAGCCGGTTCTATCTGGCTCAGGCAAACCGGTAGCAGCAGCTGCGGGAGGCTCCGCCCACCGGCGCAGATATCATGACGTCGCTTTTTTGCAACAATTTTACACCTCTGTGCATGTGCAGAAGATTTTATGCATGTGCAGAATGCTTTGGGCATGAACAGACAAATCAGGGGTGAAATTCACTTACCTTCTCTACCGGTTTGCAAATGTGCACGTGCTGTGCGCATGCTCGCTTCGTTCACCTGCGCCATTGTGCATGCGGAAAACCTTTTGCGCATGCGCAGAAATTTAAAATCATTGCAAAAAAGCGATATTATGACATCCACGCGGATGGGCAGAGCCTCCCGCAGCCACTGTTACCGATTCCCCCGAACCGGATAGAACCGGCTGAATTTCACCCATGCATCAAATCACAACTTTTTGCTTTTCCATAATAGTATGAACAAGTCATTTCTATAAAGATCTATCAGTCTAATCTGGAAAACCTAAAGTCAGAGTTTCATTCTTTTCCACATCAAGCACAAAGTTCAGAAGCGGTTTCCATGTGGAAACAAAAGTACTTATATTCTTTTATTTAATCGAAGTGGTCGGTTTTGCCATTTCCGCCAATTTCATTCAGCCAAGCCCAGGGGTGAAATGCTCCTGGTTCGGACCGGATCATTCAATCTGGTAGTGATGGTGGCAGGTGGTTCAGAGAACCGGTAGCAAAAATCCCTGTCCCCCCTTCTTCCCCCCACTGCATGCCCAGCTGAGCCGCGCGATCATCAGAGGGGTTTTTGTTTTGCTTTTAAAAGCATTTTTTCTTTGGCCAAAAAGATGCTTTTAAAAGTTAAAAAAAAAGCCTCTGATGATCGCGTGGCTCAGCTGGGATTTTCAGAACCCTTTCAAAGCATTTTTTCTACAAGCTCTTCGGCCAAAATATACACCGCGGAATCATTGCATAATGTGTTGGATTGGTTTGTTTGTCTATTTATTTGTCAAATTTATATCCCTACCTGTCTCACATGAAGTCGCTCTGGGTCGCATGCAATAAAGGAACTCCTCCCTTGTTCTTATTGATTTATTGAATAAAACAAAGCTGGCAAAACGTGATTTATAAGTCATAAAGGGGAGGATCACATACTAACCAAAATCACACCAGCCACATTGCATTTTAGACAAAATATGAACCTTGCCACAGAACCTAGAATACATAGTTCATGCCAGGACTATTGGGAGGGGCAGTGGCGAAAAGGCAAGATAAGAACCACAACCAGAATGGCTATGGTTGCTATCTTGACATATCTGTTCCTTTTGCAGATTCCCCTGGTTCATGGACAGCCAGAGCAGGGGTGAAATCCAGCAGGTTCTGACAGGTTCTGGAGAACCGCTAGCGGAAATTTTGAGTAGTTTGTAGAACCAGCAAAGACCACCTCTGGCTGGCCCCAGAGTGGGGTGGGAATGGAGATCTTGCAATATCTTTCTCTCAGGGGGTGGGGAGGGAATGTGGATTTTGCAGTATCCTTCCCCTGCCATGCCCACCAAGCCATGCCCACCAAGCCACACCACCCCCAACAAACCACGCCCACAGAACCATAAGTAAAAAAAATTTGAATTTCACCACTGAGCCAGAGACCAGAATGTTGCACTTACTTAACAGAGTAACAGAGTTGGAAAGGACCTTGGAGGTCTTCTAGTCCAACCCCCTGCCAAGGCAGGAAACCCTACACCATTTCAGACAAATGGCTATCCAACATTTTCTTAAAAATTTCCAGTGTTGGAGCATTCACAACTTCTGCAGGCAAGTTGTTCCACTTATTGATTTTTCTAACTGTCAGGAAATTTCTCCTTAGTTCTAAGTTGCTTCTCTCCTTGATTAGTTTCCACCCATTGCTTCTTGTCCTGCCCTCAGGTGCTTTGGAGAATAGCTTGACCCCTTCTTCTTTTGTGGCAGCCCCTCAAATACGTTAGAACTTGAAACGCATCACCACATGAAGCATATTCAGAAACAGGAAGTTTTCAAAAGTCAGGAGGAAAAGGGAAAGCATAGGTGTAGAAAACAAGTACCGTAATCATTTAAAATGCTGTCCTCAATATGTTCTTGTTGGCTGAAGCTAGGACAGAAAGAAACCGACGTGAGGTGAGAAAGAGTGATGTATTATCAGGATAACATTATCTTGAGAAAGTATGGCACCAATACATCAACAGAGCAACAGAGCTTTAATGATAGCTAAAATGGCCCTGGTCAAAGAGAATGAATCTGAGAAACTCTGAACATGTTGATTTATAATAATTTTAAACCCCTTTCAACTCCCGAATGTCTTTTCTTTTCTTTTTTTCTTTTGGTCAAAGTTTCATTGACGAAGAAGGTAAAGGATAATCATTAGCAGATTCAGAAGTTTCAAGACATACAGAATAACAGACTTGGAAGGGACTGTTGTGTCTGCGCCCCCCGAGCCGGGCCTCCTGCCAGAAAGTGACTTGGAGCCGGGCCTCCTGCCAGAAAGTGACTTGGAAAGTGAGGGGGAAGGGCCATCAGGACTTACGTCGGGAGCACTGGCTTCTCTGGCTCAGCTCCAGGAGCCAGAGGCAGGCCAGGTGGAAGAGATAATGAGGCCTCCATCCCCTGACTCTTTCCCCATCCAGGCCACGCCTTCAGACCCAGCTGATGGCAATCAGGCTTGGTTGGACCCTAGATTTCGTAGGCAGGAGAGGAGGGAACAACAGAAGCAGGGGTGGGGCAGGCCTAGGAAGTGCTGAGTCATGCAGCCACACCCCACAGGATATAAAGGCAGCAAGAACTGCTGTGACTCTTTGTAGCAGGCAAATCAACTGATTAACTAAAAGCTGAAGTTTGTTCCTGGGTGACTCATCGGCATCGAGGGAAATAACAGAGACACTTGGCAGATGCTCGCTATTTTGCTGCCAGAGCTGATAGTCCTGGCTAATTAAGCCATCACTCGGATGGAGGCGAAGGAGGACAGTACAGGGACCTTGGAGGACTTCTAGTCCAAACCCTCCATTTGGGCAGGAAACCCTATACTAGTGGTTCTCAACCTTTATAGTGCTGCGACCCCTTTAATACAATTCCCCACGATGTGGTGACCCCAACCGTAAAATTATTTTCATTTTGAATTTATCGCGCCTGAAGCTCTATTGGCTAGCGATCTGAACTGCTTGTGATTGCCTTGAAGACGGAGGCATTAAAGCGGAGACTCCTCCCCTATTAAGTTTATCACGCCTGAAGCCAGATTAGGCTAGCGATTGGGAGTGATTGCAGCTGGCTTGAGAGAGAGAGATCAGAGCAAAGATTTTTCTCTTTTTTAATTCATCGCGCCTGAAGCCAAATTCGATTTGAAGAGCCTGCAGCTGGCTTGTGGAGTCAACCATTGGAGCGTGATTCTTCGACTCGCAAGTATACTTCCCATATTTCCGATGGTCTTAGGCGACCCCTGGCAAATCGTCATTTGACCCCCAATGGGGTCCAAACCCACAGGTTGAGAACCACTGCCCTATACCAATGATGTGTCCAGGCCTGACATGATGGCTAACCTTTTTCTCTTTGTGTGCCAAAAGTGCGTGTGTGTGCACGCGCAACAGTTTACGCACATGCCAGCACCAATAATGCAATGTGCATGCCCCGCATGTGCGCACAACACCCCCCATGCTATCCTTTGCATGTGCATGTGACCCCCCCATCCCCCCGCGCCTGCGTGCGAATGGTGGGATTCAAAAATTTTAGCAACCTGCACCACGGCGGGGGGGAGGGTGCGTTTTCGCCTTCCAAAGCTCTGGAGGCTTTCCCCGAGCCTCAGAAAGGCGAAAATGGCCTCCCCCAGGCTCCAAAGGCCCTCCAGAGGCCAGAAACAGGCTCATTTCCGGACTTCCAGAACTTCTGGGAGATCTGTTTTTCACCCTCCCCAGGCTCTGGAGGTTTCCTCAAGCCTCTAGGAGAACAAAAACGGACTCCTCTGGGCTCCGGAGGTCCTCCGGAGGACCCGTTTCTGCACTTCCGGAACGTGCATGCTGCATCCCCTGCGCTCCTCTGTACATTCCCGCGTGACCCCCACGCATGCCCATGCTTCTCCCACATGCGCCCCACCCCCTGCACATCCCAAAAATCAAGCACGTGCATGCACAGTAGAGCTGAGCTGGGCGATGGCTCGTGTGCCCACAGAGAGGGCTCCAAGTGCCACCTGTGGCACAAACATGCCATACGTTCGCCATCATGGCCCTATATCAGGGGTGAAATGCTCCCAGTTCGGACCGGATTGCGCGATCCGGTAGCGATGGGGGCAGGTAGTTTGGAGAACCGATAGCAAAAATCCCTGGCTCCCCCACTGCCCAGTCTCGCTGTTCCTCTTCTCTGTCCCTGAAGCACTCGGTGGTGATATAGCTGCAAATGGTCTTAAATGACTGCCACGGCACTTCAAAGGGCCGCACTACAGCTGATCAGCGCTGTAGGCAGCTAGTAGACCGGTGCCTCTATTTTTAAAGAAGGTAGACCGGTGCCTGCCAAAAAAAGGCACTTGGTAGACCAGTGCCTCTCAGTAAAAGGCAATTGGTAGACTGGGGCCTCCCAAGATTTGTATACTTTATTATATTTATTATTTATTATTATTGATCATACCCGTCGGTCACCTGACCACCAAGCCAACCCACCAATTAAGCCACGCCCACAGAACCGGTAGGGAAAATTTTTAGATTTCACCCCTGCCCTATACCATTTCAGACAAATAGTTGTCCAATCTCTTCTTAAAAACATCCAGTGTTGGAGCACCCACAACTTCTGGAGGCAAGTTTGTTTCACTGATTAATTGTTCTAACTGTCAGGAGAATCTTTTATCTCCTTCTCTCTAATATAAGTTGACTTAATGCATCCATTCCAGGTTGAATTTCCTGACGAGCCATGATCTTGTGCAAAGATGGGATATGTTTCCTGTATGTCAGCAGATCTCAGTGATAAGAGATTTATCATGAGTTATGAATTGCTGATGATGCTATTCTGATAGCTGAAAACCTTATCAACCAGTTATCATGCTTTATTTTAAACTCAGAAATGTGTAAACTCTCAATTTAATACTGGTTTCATCTTAAGTTAATTTTCTTAAGTGCAACTTCTTTATTGTTCTTTTCTTCCTTTCTCTTTTTCTTATTCTTACTAATTGTTTTATTTCCTTTATCCTCTGTAATGTGTGGTTGTAACCTATGGTCACAACAATAAACCTATTGATTGATTGTCCTTGTGGTTTTTACGTTTAGAAGTCACGGCCCTGTTTTTATTATGTTCATGTTGATCATATTTTAATGGACTTACACTTGTGAACTTTTGCTTTCATTGTTGTGAGCTACTAAGAGTGTAAATATAAATATATAAAATTTAAAAAAAAAATATGGGGGCAGGATTCCACATCTTATGAAATGATTGTAGGACTGTGATACAAATTATTACATAAAGGTGATCATCTATTATATGCTTTCTTACTAGAGAAATGAATCCAGGTAGTTCTTGATGTACAGCCATAATTAAGCCTGCAATTACAATCATAAGTTGTGACGGTCATTAAATGAGTGACATTTGACCATTTTTATGATGTTTTTTGCAGAAGTTGTTACAGTTGGAATGGAATGGAATGGAATGGAATGGAATGGAATGGAATAGAATAGAATAGAATAATTTATTGGCCAAGTGTGATTGGACACCCAAAGAATTTATCTCCGGTACATAAGCTCTCAATGGACATACAAACACCAAAGTGATAAGTCATAAATCATAAGATACAATCATAAAACCTAAAATACCAGTAGGAAAAGGTAGTAGGAAAGACGAGAAGATGAGAAGGATAATAGTAATACAGCCATACTACATGGGCAAATATCTTTAGGCATAAGACAGTGCTGTGGGAGTTAGGTGTTTAGGTGGCACAGGAGAAAAAGCTGTCCCTGTGTTTAGTTCTTTTGCCATGCGATGCCCTTTAGGGGTGTCCCAAGGGGAGCAATTGAAACAGTTTATGTCCAGGATGTGAGGGGTCTGAACATATTTTCTCAGCCCTCTTTTTGACCCATGAAATCTGCAGGTCCTTTATGGAAAGCAGGCTGGTTGCAACTGTTTTTTGTTTTTTTTTCTGCAGGCCTAACTATCCGTTGAAACCGGTACCTGTCCTGTTTGGTTGCTGTGCCAAGCCAGACAGTTATTGAGGTCAATAATTCCTCTGTATAAGTGTATCAGCAGTTCCTTGGGCAATCTGAGCAATCTAAAATGTACATGGTGGACATGAAGCGAACACCACGGATATTAAGTGAACTATTGTTCACTATGGGGCATTTTTTGCTGGAAACGAGATGTAAATGCCACTTTCCAGAGGAAAAAGTCATAAATCACAGTCACGTGACTATGAATACCGTAAAAACAGGCCAGTTGCGAAGCCCCCAAAATGCAATTGCGTGCTATTGTACAGTTATTGTACAGCTATTGTAATGTTGTGACCCAGGCCCAGGTAGGTAGTAGGAAACTCAGTCAGTGTAAAAACAAACAAACTTTATTAGAACAGCTGAGAATTAATTCATTCTCAGCATAGTTCAACTAAGCTAAAGCAAATTCCTCCCAACACAATTCCTCAGTCCTATCGACAACCTTGGTCCAATTAGGCAAACTGCCAAAGGCCTTTCTTGGCAAAAGTTCAGAAGACACTGATACAAAACAAATGCAACAAGATGAAGCTATCAACATTGTTTTCTGGCAAAGAGCCCAAATGCTATTGCTGGTCTTTTAAGCCTTATGGGAGGGGCCAATCATCTCTTGGCCCTACTCCTGAGTTGTCCTCTTTGCTTGAGCTCCTCTTGCCTCCTGGCAGCTCTTCTCATGCGTGCATTAGGAACAGGCTCCTCCTGTTCCTCTGCCTCATTACTGTCAGCCTCTGGAGGCTCTGAAGTCCACACCTACTCCCTGATGGCCCTGGCCCCACTTCTGCCTCTGACGCAGAGCCCTCATCCAGGCCTTTCCCAGCCTCCAGGACTGGCCCATGAATTTCCTCATCCTCATCACTGTCTGACTCCATTGCCAGCTCTGCAGGCTGCTGGTGGACCACAACGTGTAACTTCGAATCTGGGTGGTAAGTAGCTTTTTAAAAGTCTGTCATAATTTCAAACAGTCGCTAAGTAACTGGTTGCAAATAGAGGACTACTTGTATTCAACAGGGCCAATTCAGAAGAAAGAAACATTACTCATAGTTCCAGGGAGTTCCAGCTAACTCCATTCATGCCACACTTAAGACTTTGGGAGGGGGAATGACAGGCCTTCTAGCTTTTAATTAATTATATTTGCTTCATTTTCTTTCACTGTTCCTTTAACCTGAGTTTTCTGTCTTACTCGAAGGTTGGAGGGACTCAATAGTTAATAGCAGCCTGAGGTAGCCAAGTCCCTTTCAAATGAAACGAAATAAAAGTGAGAGAAATTTTTTTCAGAAACAACACCTAGAGGAAACATTCGAGACACAGGAGGAGTACATCAGTCTGTGATTTACACCAACAGCTCACAAGGATGGAGGCGATAGATCAATTGCATAACTAAATAAATAAAATAAACCCCGTGACAAGGTCCTGTCAGCTTGCAGCATTGTCAGAGTACTGGCGTAGCAGTGGAGAGAAAAGATTTAAAAGGCAAGAAAATGAAAAAAAATGGAGAGACGTTTAAGTTAGTCTGAGTCAGGGGTGGGCTTCAAATTTTTTAGCAAGGGGTTCTCTGCCCGGTTGCTGGATGGGCGTGGCCATGGTGGGCGTGGCCTACTCAGCCTCCTGCACCACAGGTGTGTGTGTGGTTTTTTTTGCCCTCCCTGGGCTCCGGAGGCTTCCCTCAAGCCTCCGAGAGGGCGAAAACAGCCTCCCCAGTCTCCGGAGGCCCTCTGGAGGCCGGAAATGGGCCCATTTCTGGCCTTCCCGAACTTCCTGTAGGTCCCTTTTTTACCCTCCCCAAGCCTCCGCACACGTGCCATACACTTACTGCATCCAAAACGGGCCATCTGGGGACTCCTGAGAGAGGCGGGATAGGGTGGGCGGGGCCAGCCAGGAGTGGGATTTGGGGGTTCTCCGAACTGCACAGAATCTTAGCTAGAGGTTCTCCCGAATCCCTGCGAACCCCCAGCAGCCCACCCCTGGTCTGGATCATATGTCTCAAAGTGCTACTTAATTAACTATGGGTAGTTCTTAGAGAACAGATTTAAGCCTACTTTAATAAATGATGGATTCATTTTTTAGGCTTGATTTTGACAAGACGATGGCCTTCAATTTTTTTATATTAATGTATGTATTTTGTTTTTTTAATTCCAAGAAATCAGTGCCCTAGCGTCTTGATGGAGCTTTGCGCTTCCCAAATTGCAGTGACTGTCATCTGAACTCGCCCAGAAAAGGAAAAAGAGGCTCCACTCAGTAACTTAATTGTGTTTACATCTAAATTACAGCTACACATCTTCTTACTATGGGGAATGAACTTTTTTTCCCCTCAACTTCATATCACAATATGAAAGAAATGCATCTTCATAAAAGCGTGTGTTTCCCCCCGCCTCCTTTTCACAGCTATAGCACTGACCCTGAAGGCAGTCTCCACCTCGATATAATTCAGAAGAAATATCTTCTAAATTGTGGGACTCACTACAATGGGGTTTCACAATCTTGGCACCTCAAAGATGTGTGGACTTCAACTCCCAGAATTCCCTAACCAGTTTGCTGAAGCAGATAAAAAGTGCAAAAGTAACTTTTAGCCTGTCCTTTCTTATAAAACAGGATGTATTTGTTTTATTTTTTTTTAAAAGAGAAAAACGTTTGCCCCTCCTGAAAAATCGGTGGCTTTACACCAAATTTTTGAGGTAGGTTCTGGCAGGCTTTGTAAAGTTAAAAATACGACCTGAATTGCCCAGCCCAGCTTAATATATAGTATTTAACAAATTCTGGCAAATATTGAGCTGAAGAAGCTTCTTGGATGAGAAGTGAAACATTTTCAAAGAAAAACCAGAAAGTCCAGTTGCCTCTTGAAAAAGCACTTTTGAGTCTGGCAAATATTGCTTACTCAGTAAAACATAGTTAAGCAAACCAAAACTTAGCATTCTAGTGCTGAATCTAGTGAATGTAATGTAAGCTGAAATGATATTTATTTCTGTATTTCTGTATTTATTTGTTTGTTTATTTATTTATTTATTTATTTTCCTGCCTTTATTATTTTTAAAAATAACTCAAGGCGGGTGAATCTAGAAAGAGTACAGAAAAAAGCAACAAAGATGATTGGAGTTTCCCCGAAAATAAGACCTCCCCCAGAATAAACCCTCCCCTGAAAATAAACCTCCCCCTCCCCCAAAATAAGCCCTCCTCCAAAAATAAGCCCACCCACCCCAAAAATAAGCCAAAGACTCTATGTTCGGATTTGTCTATGGTTCCAGGCTTACATTCCTGTAGAGGGGAATTTCCAAAAAGCACCATTCTCCTCCACCCACCCCTGGTAATGGGGATTACCATTGTAGGACAGCAATTTTTCTGCTGGTAGTCACATTCTCACCGCCACCAGCTAGCCCCTCCCTCCCCCTGCGCATTTTTCTATATGGGAACTCAACCATCTTCTAGCCTAAAGGGTAGGAGATCCACAGACAACATAAAATCCGCCTGGAAGCTTTTCATTAGCAGAAGGGAAAGTAAACAAACCAATCAAATATCCAAGGTCAGTCAATAAACACCAGCAATTATGAGTTGTCATTTGCATAGCATCACCAAGAAGAGCCCACCGCCCCTCGCAAATGCAGAACACAACCGGCGCGGTAGCCTGCCCTGAGGATCTTACAGCGCAAGGCACAGTCGCGTTGAGACAGTCTTTGAAACTCGGGGGAAGGATGGGAACCAAGCAAATTTCTCCAGTATGCCTCAGGCTTACGAATTAAAATTCTAGAATTGTGCTTAGTCACTGGGTTTCATCCTGAATACTCAGTGATTTGTACAGGGAAAGGTTTATTAGTAGGGGCAATTTAAACTGATTAGATGGCTCTTTTACCAAAGCACAAAGCTCTTAAAGCCTACAGCCCTGGTCAAGCCATATCACTATAATCTTTTCCTTGCTCACCACTCACCATAGTGACCTTGAGACCAATGAAGCGGAATCCACCGTCGAGCCCGGAGTTTGACATTGCTAAGTGAGAGAATTGTTCAGTGAGTTTTGCCCCATTTCACGACTTTTCTTGCCATGTTTGTTAACTGAATCTGGCTTTCCCCCTGACTCTGCTTGTCAGGAGGACACCAAAGGCCCTGGGACACTTGAGATAGTGCGATTGAAACTCTGTGGTTTTTTTATGTCTGTTGACTTTTGTTAAACCACAGCAGGTGGGCACCCTTGTACAATCAGAAACTAGAATGTTCTCCTTGGATAATCAGTATCATGTATGCCTTAGTACCCAAATTAATCAGAAGTTTACAGTTAAGGAGTCATTAATCCTCCAGGAAATTGATGGAAAGGCAGAAACACATGTAAAGGAGATGTGTGCAGCAGTGGTGAAATTCAACCGGCTCGGTCCGGATTATGCGATCCGGTAGTGCCGGTGGAAGGAGGCTCTGCCCACCCGCCTGGACGTCAAGACGTCCCATTTTTAACCCTCCGCGCATGTGCAGAACGCTCTTTGCATGCGTGGAGGAGGCGCATGCGCTCACATTTGCGAACCGGTAGCAAAGGTAAATGAATACGACCCCTGGTGTGCAGCTAGTCTTTGTCTTACAACCACAAGATCAGAATTTCCATTGCTAAGCAAGTCAGTTGTTCAGTGGGTTGAACTCAGTTTTATTTCCCTTTTGCAACAATTGTTAAACGGATCATTGCAGTTGTTATGTGGGGCTCAATTGTGTTTGTACAGTAAATCAAGGAAACAATGGATTGAAACTAATGAAGGAGAGAAGCAACCTGGAACTAAGAAGAAACTTCCTAACAGTGAGGACAATTAACCAGTGGAACAGCTGGCCTTCAGACGTTGTAGGGGCTTCATTGCTGGTGGTCTTTAAGAAGAGACTAGACAGTCAATTGTCTGAAATGCTAAAGGGCAGCAATTCTCAACCTGTGGGTCGGGACCCCATTGGGGGTCAAATGACGATTTGCCAGGGGTCGCCTAAGACCATCGGAAATATGGGAAGTATACTTGCGAGTCGAAGAATCGCGCTCCAATGGTGGACTCCACAAGCCAGCTGCAGGCTCTTCAAATCACTAGCCGAATTTGGCTTCAGGCATGATGAATTAAAAAAGAGAGAAATCTTTGCTCTGATGTCTCCCTCTCAAGCCAGCTGCAATCATTCCCAATCACTAGCCTAATCTGGCTTCAGGCGGGATAAACTTAATAGGGGAGGAGTCTCCGCTTTAATGCCTCCGTCCTCAAGGCAGTCGCAAGCAGTTCAGATCGCTAGCCAATACGGCTTCAGGCGCGATAAATTCAAAATGAAAATAATTTTACGGTTGGGGTCACCACATCGTGGGGAATTGTATTAAAGGGGTCGCAGCACTATAAAGGTTGAGAACCACTGCTATAGGGCCATGATGGCGAACGTATGGCACACATGCCAGAGGTGGTACACAGAATCCTCTCTGTGGGCACACATGCCGTCGCCCTAGCTCATCCAGCTATTCGTCAGGTTTCTGAGGTGTGCATGCGCACCGGCCAGCTAGTTGTCGGGTTTCCGGCACTCTGGCGTGCTCATGCGGGCGTGTCTACGGGCATGCGCATTCCGGTTTGGGCACTCTGTGCCTAAAAGGTTCACCATCACCGCTATAGGGTCTCCTGCTTGAGCAGGGGACTGGACTAAAACAGGGGTCCCCAACCTTTCGGACTTCAGGGACCACTAAATTCATAATTTTAAATCCCGCGGACCACTAATATGATCTGCCTAATGCCCGGCTGGGTGGGCTTGGGTAGGTGGGCATGGGACTGGGTGGGCATGTCACTCACATTGAGGGGCGCCTTACAGGACTCTACTTGCCCATCTCCTCCCACCCACTCCTCACCTGCCCACCCACCCAGGCTCCTTAGGGCCTCAACAGGAAGGAGTTGCTGGAGCTAAGCAGCCACCATGAGAAAGAGTTGGCAAAAAAGCTGGCTCAGTTCAATTTGCATCTGGCCGAGAAGGAGGCTCAGCAGAAGCACCTCACTGAGGACTAGGAGCATGGGCTTTCCAAGCAGAGGGAAGACCTGAAGGAGTGCAAGGCCAGGTAATGGCACCTGGAGGCTCAGCAGGCTGAGATGGTCAGCCAGTTCCAGGCCATGATGCACTCCCACTGGAACAAGGCCCTCTGGTTTTTCACCACCAGTGACGCTTCCCTCCAGCCTTCGCCCAAAGCACCAGGAAGCTAAAGCAGACCCCAAGTTGGAATTTCTGCCCTCCAACCTGCACAAAAAGACCCCAAAGGGGGAGACTTTCTGCAGCAACACAAATGTTCATTGCACATATCCATCCCAGGGGCCGTAGTTTGAGGACTCCTGATTTAATGCAATATTAAAAATGCAAAAAAAAAATTCTGTGGACCACCAAAAAATTTTCGTGGACCACCGGTGGTCCATGGACCACCAGTTGGTGACCACTGGACTAGAAGACCTTTAAGTTCCCTTTCAGCTCTATTCTGATTCTGACTACCTGTATGTTGTTACTAACATGGCTAAGTAGCTAGGTGGGTCTCATCCAAAAGTCCTCAATTTACCTTCTTATGATTTAATCCATATTTGAGTTGCCTAAGTTTAATGCTTTTTAATTGTGTGCTTTATTGTTCATTGTTTGTCATCTCTCTCGATCACCACTTGGTGGGAAGATGGAATAGAGATATAAATCAAAAAAGCAAGCGCGTAAGATTTTAAACTCCTTTGGGCACCGTTCTAATGCTGCAGGCTGAGTAGGGAAGCGAATCTTGCCATCTGGTTTAAATTCCATCACAAAAGGGATAATTGAGATAGACTTTTATCAAGGAACCCAAGCAGGTTAGATCCACAGCCATTCATTTCTCCAGGCCCCCCAAAAAAAAGCTGTCCATGGAGGGAAAATTAATATATCACGGAAGAAGCTGTACATTTTCAATGCCACGCGCACGCCGGGCCTGGGAGAATAAACACCATCAGTCTTTATTTTGGGGCTGTTCCAGCTTAGTTTTATCATCATAATGGATTGGAAGCATCAAAGTCAGCGGTCTTAATACGGAAAAAGAATTTGGAAAAATGTCTTCTCTTGGGCACTCATGAAGCCAGCCGTTCTGCTTAAAACTAGACTGAACGCCTCTTGTATGTCAAAAGCCGGGGTATCAAGGTTGGTTTAGCAAGCTAGCCGCAGTGATGTATTTATTTATTTATTTGTTTTATCCACTCAGGGACTATTTAGCCACAGTTGCTTCTGGAAATGCAGGTTGATGTGGAATGGTTGAACTCAAAAAGGAAGCAAAGTAAGTATCTTTCTGGAAAAAAATTTTTTTAAAAAGAATTCCAGTGGGACACAGTATATTCATATTGATGGGCTGTATGCTAAAATAAAGCCAGGTCTTGATACACACTTGAAAGTAAATCAGGAAGCCTGTAATTGTGGAGTGTGTCTGGCAAGAACAAAGAATGTTTATCTACAGGAAATATGCATGTGTAAATCTTGTAACCATTCTGGGTGGTTAGAAAGCTGATAAAAGTAACAACAGTTAGACAACTTGCAGGCCTCAGCTAAAAATTAGGAATACAGATGGTCTGCAGCCAATTAAATGTGTATTAGATCAGTGGTCACCAACTCGTGGTCCATAGACCACCGGTGGTCCATGAAAATTTTTTGGTGGTCCACAGAATTTTTTTTTTTGCATTTTTAATATTGCATTAAATCAGGAGTCCTCAAACTATATACCCCCTGGGACAGATATGTGCAATGAACGTTTGCGTTGCTGCAGAAAGTCTCCCCCTTTGGGGTCTTTTTGTGCAGGTTGGAGGGCAGAAATTCCAACTTGGGGTCTGCTTCAGCCTCCTGGTGCTTTGGGCGAAGGCTGGAGGGAAGTGTCACTGGTGGTGAAAAACCAGAGGGCCTTGTTCCAGTGGGAGTGCATCATGGCCTGGAACTGGCTGACCATCTCAACCTGCTGAGCCTCCAGGTGCCATTACCTGGCCTTGCACTCCTTCAGGTCTTCCCTCTGCTTGGAAAGCCTATGCTCCTAGTCCTCAGTGAGGTGCTTCTGCTGAGCCTCCTTCTCGGCCAGATCCAATTTGAACTGAGCCAGCTTTTTTGCCAACTCTTTCTCATGGTGGCTGCTTAGCTCCAACAACTCCTTCCTGTTGGGGCCCTAAGGAGCCCGGGTGGGCGGGCAGGTGAGGAGTGGGTGGGAGGAGAGGGGCAAGTAGAGTCCTGCATGGCGCCCCTCAATGTGAGTGACATGCCCACCCAGTCCCATGCCCACCTACCCAAGCCCACCCAGCCGGTCATTAGGCAGATCATATTAGTGGTCCGCGGGATTTAAAATTATGAATTTAGTGGTCCCTGAAGTCCGAAAGGTTGGTCACCCCTGTATTAGATAACTCCTGGGGCATTCATTAGCCAAGACTTAGGAGTAGGGACAGCTAGAGACCAATAGAACAAATTGTAGAATTATTACTAAAATGTTGATTGGATGATATTTCTTATTATCTCGTCTTGTTCCGCCTTCTCTTTTAGTGAAAATGTATAAAGATTTCTTAATTCTTTATTCTTGGTTCCTGGCACTTTGGCCAGGAGCCCTTTTCCTTGGAGTACTCCAGTAAAAAGCAATCAGAAAACCTGCACCTCATGTCCATCATTGGCTTCGGCACCAGACTCAGACCCGAATTGGGGACAACAATCTGTTAAATCCAATCTCTCAAAGTTTGTTAATCTTTTCAAGGGAAACTGCTAGGTTTAATAGAATAAACCCACAATTTAAGGGACCGGGGCTGGATGGCCTTCAGGTAGACCTCCCCCCCACCCAGCAGCTTCACCTTTACACATAGTCCTCAACTTATGACCACAATTGAGGCCCATATTTCTTTTGCTAAAGTGAGGCATTTGTTAAGTGAGTTTTCCCCTGACTTTTCTTGCCGTCGTTGTTAAGTGAATCATTGCACTTGTTAAGTTAGTCACATGGTTGTTAAGTGAATCTGGCTTCCCCATTGACTTTGCTTGTCAGAAGGTCCCAAAAGTGGATCACATGACCCTGAAGCACTGCAACAGTCATAAATATGAAGCAGTTGCCAAGTGTCTGAATTTTGATCGTGTGACCAACGGGGATGCTGCAACAGTTGTAAGTGTGAAAAACGGTCGTAGGTCACTTTTTTCGGTGCCGCTGTAATCTTGAATGGTCACTAAATGAACTGTTGTAAGTGGAGGACTACCTGTATTGCAAATTAATGTCTATTATGTTACTTTGTCCGTTAAACTTAAGGCCCCCTATGAGCTGACAGGAGGTTGAGTTTGGGCATTAATCAATACTTTGTTGAGTGAAAAGTTTCTCTCCCTGTTCGAAAATTTTTTGCTTGGTCAGACAGTTCTAGATCATTTCAGATTTTGCTCCAACCTTTTCTTTCTAGGAAAAGTTGTAGGAAAAATGGGTGGTAGATTTCCAGAAAGATCTAGAAGAAGTGTTAATACCACTCTATAATGCCTTGTAAGACAAAACATGGAATACTGCATGGTTGCCACGATGTAAAAAAGATATTGAGACTCTAGAAAGAGTGCAGAGAAGAGCAACAAAGAGGATTAGGGGACTGGATGCTAAGACATTTCAATAATGGTTGCTGGAATTCAGTATGTCTAGCTTGATGAAAAGAAGGACTCAGGGTGACATGATAGCAGTGTTCCAATATCTCAGGGGCTGCCACAAAGAAGAGGGAGTCAAGCTATTCTCAGAAGCACCGAAGACAGGACAAAAAGCAATGGATGGAAACTAATCAAGGAGAGAAGCAACCTTGAACTAAAGAGAAATTTCCTGACAATCAGAACAATGAATCAGTGGAACAACTTGCCTCCAGAAGTTCTGCTGCTCCAATACTAGAAGTTTTTAAGAAGAGATTGGACAACTGTTTGTCTGAAATGGTATAGGGCAGGGGTCTGCAAACTTGGCTCTTTTAAGACTTGTGGACTTCAACTCCCAGAGTTCCTCAGCCAGCAAAGTAAGTCCACAAGTCTTAAAAGAGCCAAGTTTGCAGACCCCTGGTATAGGGTTTCCTGCCTGAGCAGGGGGTTGGACTAGAAGATCTCCAAGGTCCCTTCCATCTCTGTTAAGCTTGTCAATGGAAAGATCGACAGTTCAGCGGTTTGAATCCCTAGTGCCACGTAACGGGGTGAGCTCCCATTACTTGTCCCAGCTTCTGTCAACCTAGCAGTTCGAAAGCACGTAAAAAATGCAAGTAGAAAAAAATAGGGACCACCTTTGATGGGAAGGGAACAGCGTTCCGTGTGCCTTTGATGTTGAGTCATGCCGGCCACATGACCACGGAGATGTCTTCGGACGGTGCTGGCTCTTCGGCTTTGAAACGGAATTGAGCACCGCCCCCTAGAGTCAGGAACGACTAGCACATATGTGCGAGGGGAACCTTTACCTTTTAATTAGATAGATCCCTAGCAGTCAGATCAGAGACCAGGGTACATGGTGGCACTTGTGGATGATCCATGGTACTTCTTACAGTCACTCACTCCCTTGTCACTTCAACTGGATTACAGTAATGCATTCTCCATGTAGCTGCCCTGTAAAGCATTCAGAAGCTACATCTGGTACAAAACGCAGCTTTCCAAGCAATAAAGGGGTATGTATCTATGTATATATCATGATGATCTTATCGCTTAAGGAGATGCACTGACTGCTGGGCGGTTTCCTGGTGTGGTTCAAGGTGCTGACTGTCACATTCAAAGTTCTACATGGCTCTAGATCAGGGGTAGTCAACCTTTTTATATCTACCGCCCACTTTTGTATCTCTGTTAGTAGTAAAATTTTCTAACCGCCCACCGGTTCCACACTAATGCACCGTGTATCGTCGTCTGTGCATGCCACTCGCGCATCGTGGATTGGGTTGGGGGGGGCGCTGGCTACCAGCTTTGCTTGTCTGTTACAGCTGGGTGATGTGGGGGGAGATGCGCAAGCTATTCTGGGACGAGGCTCTTTTGTTTGCGCTCGCACTATAGAGCCATTTAGTTTCACTTATGTAACGTGAACTAAACTTATGTGCGGGTGATACAAATAGTTTATTTTCAGAAATTTAAATTGTCATGGGGAATTTTATGAAAACCTAATGAAAATGTTTTTAAATAATGCTATGAAATTTTTTTAAAGTCAATTAAATTTAAAAATTAATTAAATCAATTAAATTTTTTAAAAAAGGAAAGTGCTTCAGTATCGGACAAAACCCCTACCGCCCACCATGAAAGCTGGAATGCCCAGTAGTGGGCGGTAGGGACCAGACTCAAAGAGGAGCAATTCCTCCCAACATGATTGCCACCTGGTGAGGCGCCATCTGACGCCGGATAGCTTGATTGGCCATACAGTTGGAAGCACGTGATTGCTTGTTTTTATGTTTGAATTTTGATTAGTCTTTTTTTTTAGTTTTTAACATCTTTTTCTTTTTATTGCTGTTCTTTATTTTACAACAACATTATTAGGTACTTAGACCAGTGGTGGGTTTAAAAATTTTTTACTACCGGTTCTGTGGGTGTGCTTGGTGGGCGTTGCATGGCTTTGTGGGCATGGCTTTGTGGGCGTGGCAGGGGAACAATACTGTAAAATCTCCATTCCCCCCCATTCCAGGGGATGGTTACTGCAAAATCCCCATTCCCTCCTGATCATCTGGGACTCGGGAGGCAGAGACTAGGTAGGGGCGGGGCCAGCCAGAGGTGGTATTTACCAGTTCTCCAAACTACTCAAAATTTCCCCTATCGTTTCTCTAGAACTGCTGAAACCCACCTCTGACTTAGACCGGTGGTGAAATCCACTTACCTTTGCTACCGGTTTGGGAACGGGAGCGTGCGCCTCTTCTGCGCATGTGCAGAGCCTCCTGCGCATGCGCAGAGGGTCAAAAATGGAACATAATGACATCCCAGTGGATGGGCAGAGCCTCCTGCCACTGGTGCTACCGGTTCATGCGAGCCGGATAGATCCAGCCGGATTTCACCGCTGACTTAGACCCTTCCAGCATTGGGCAGCATAATATACACACATGAATAAATCCAGGTTTTCCTCCAAATGATGCCCTTTATGTCTAAGCAGTGATTTCAAAAATGTTTAAAATTAAATCTATCTTTTTGCTCAAATTAAAGCCAGCCAACTGCTTGCACAAAAGGTAAAAATTAAGATATAATTTGGTAGAAAAGTGAAAATACAGCACAACCATATTACAGCTGTCCATATTAAATAGATTCGTCCTATATTAAAGGTAAATTTAATAGTTTTTTGTATGAAAGCAGAAGCCCAATCATTTTTTTTTCTTAAATGTCAAGCTGTAATTTACCACTGAGCTAATTCTGAAGCCTGCCAGAAACTGATTTTTTCCAAAGAATATAAAAGCTGAGTTTTATAGGGTTGATCCATGCTATATTACGAGCATGCAAAAGAAAGAAGAGTTTCGTTTAAAAGACATCAGCAGACAAAATAGACAGTCCAAAATAAAAATAACTGCATGATTTCTAGGTTCTACCATATTACAAGATCTAAAATGGGCAGCTAACATAAAAAACATCATCAAAAAAGGACAACAAAGAATGTTCTTTCTGCGCCAACTCAGAAAACTCAAATTGCCCAATGAGCTGCTGATCCAGTTCTACAGAGGAATTACTGAGTCTGTCATCTGCACCTCTATAACTGTCTGGTTTGGTTCTGCAACCCAACAAGACAAACACAGACTTCAGAGGATCATTAGAACTGCAGAAAGAACAATGGCTACCAACCTGCCTTCCATTGAGGACCTGTATACTGCATGACTCAAAAAGAGGGCTGTGAAAATATTTACAGACCCCTCACATCCTGGACATAAACTGTTTCAACTCCTACCCTCAAAACAACGCTATAGAGCACTGCACACCAGAACAACTAGACACAGTTTTTCCCCGAACGCCATCACTCTGCTAATCAAATAATTCCCTCAATACTGTCAAACTACTAAATCTGCACTATTAATCGTCTCATCGTTCCCATCACCCATCTCTTCTCACTTATGACTGTATGACTGTAACTTTCTTGCTGTTATCCTTATGATTTATATTGATATTGATTGTTTCCTGATTGCTTATTTGTAGCCTATGACTATCATTAAGTGTTGTATCATTAAGTGTTAAATTTGTACCCTATGACAATCATTAAGTGTTCTAAGTGTTGTATCTTGATGAAGGTATCTTTTCTTTCATGTATACTGAGAGTGTATGCACCAAGACAAATTCCTGGTGTGTCCAATCACACTTGGCCAATAAAAATTCTATTCTATTCTATTCTATTCTATTCTATTCTATTCTATTCTATTCTATTCTTATTTGTAATTCTTATTCCATTCCATTCTCAATATTCTATTCCATTCTATCTTTTCCTTTCCATATTTTCTATTCTATTCTATTCTATTCTATTCTATTCTATTCTATTCTATTCTATTCTATTCTATTCTATTCTTATTTGTAATTCTTATTCCATTCCATTCTCAATATTCTATTCCATTCTATCTTTTCCATTCCATATTTTCTATTCTATTCTATTCTATTCTATTCTATTCTATTCTATTCTATTCTATTCTATTCTATTCTATTCTATTCTATTCTATTCTATTCTATTCTATGATTACTTCCACTCAGTGCAGGAGATGTTGGGCATTCTTAAACAGCGACTCCAGCTGCATAGAAAATGGCTTTGAAATGAAATTTAAAAGAAAATTAAAAAGCTATTTTTAACAGGTGAGTGAATTTTGCTATAGAAAGACAGAAAGAGGGCATTGTTGGTGTCTTAATTCCAGAGACAAATGTAAGAAGAGTCCTACAGGATTATGCCACATTTTTGGGTGCCTACTAATCCATCACCAACTATGGGAAGACATCACCCAAAATAAAAAGAGAACACCCTTACTGTATAACGACGATGATAACCTAAATTTATGTTTAGGTTCTTCTCACAGTCATTCACTACCTAATGACTGTCAGCCTTGCAAGGTAGTCCAGATCAGGGGTCTCCAACCTTGGCAACTGTAAGACTTGTGGACTTCAACCCCCAGGGCTTTGCTGGCTGAGGAACTCTGGGAGTTGAAGTCCACAAGTCTTACAGTTGCCAAGGTTGGAGACTTCTGGTCCAGACAAGAGACACCCTCAGAAATATTAACTCTAACTTTATTGTAAGGCTACATTATCGGAATCTTGCAAGACTGAAAGAATATCTCTCTTCCCCTCACCTTTACAGTCCAAGAAACTAGGGAGGGTCCCTTCAGAGAGGTTTCCCATGCTCTCATTTCTTAAAGAATACCTTGCTTAGTGACTACAGTGATTCGCTAAATGATTGTGACAAAAAAAAAAGTCTTAAAATCAGGTGTGGTCACACTGCTTCACTTCATGACCAAACCACAAATTTTCCAGTCCCTATTGTGGTCTATCCCAGGGGTCTGCAAACTTGGCTCCTTTAAGACTTGTGGACTTCAACTCCCAGAAGTCTGGGAGTTGAAGTCCACAACTTAAAGGAGCCAAGTTTTCAGACCCCTGGTCTACCCATAGATAATTTTTTTCCTATAAAGATCTACCCCTAATCTGGTCTTTCAAGTCTTCCAAAAGTGAAGATTAGATAAGATAGGTAAGGTGAGGAGAGGAGAGAAGAGGAGGGGAGAGATAAGAGGTAAGAGGTAAGAGGTAGGATAGGATAGGATAGGATAGGATAGGATAGGATAGGATAGGATAGGATAGGATAGGATAGGATAGGACAGGAGAAGAGAAGAGAAGAGAAGAGAAGAGAAGAGAAGAGAAGAGAAGAGAAGAGAAGAGAAGAGAAGAGATTAGAGATAAAAAGAGATAAGAGATGAGATGAGATAAGATGAGTCGTTATTGTCATTTTTTTACTGTGGCACAAATTAAAAATAAAATTCTGTTGCCCCTGACAATACTGCGGGCCCTGATCAAGCAGCACTTATATGCCCTGTCCTGGCTAGAAGGAAGTGAACTTCCAATAATCTTTTCTGCCGTCCTCACCACTCTCTGCACCGCCTTCCTGTCTGAAGCAGCATCACCACTGCTAGGGGAGGGGGAGGGGGAAATCCTCAAAGTATCATTAGGAGACCAGCTTGCACCACTGAAGTTGAGAATCCCAGATGGACCAGACAATTTGGGGAAGAAAGTTCGAGAAAGTTCTGGATGAAAAGCTCCAAATTCTTTTGAGGCTCTTCCGTTGTTTCCCAGCCCCTCTGTGTTCACTTGCGTTTCCCCCCACAAATGGAGTCATGTGGCATCCAACCTCGCCCTCTCTATTATCTACATCAGCATGACCAATTGCTCAGAAAAATAATCATGGCATTTAATAAAATAAAAATACCCCCTATTCCATTTTCCCTGCAGCTCCTGGCTGTACTTCTCCTTAATAACAGCACTCACTGAACATTTGTCAGGTGCAAACCGGAGCTGAGTACGAGAGCAAGCAGGGAACAAGACTCTGCAGACCTACCAGCCAATCAATCTTAAGAAGTTGCTAAGTGAGAGATGGGATATAATGTAAGCCATTATTTCTTCCTTATGCATGAAAATGAATTATTCAGTAAAGATTTAGACTCCTTTTTATTACCATGTTGAATTTATGCCGCATACAAACCGTAAAGGCAGGCTGGAAATTGCTTTGTGCCTCCTCCTTTTCCTGCCACTGAGCTTGGCCATGGCTTACTCTTCTTTTGCACCTGACTGAGTGCCTTGCCAGGATCAGGGAGGGTCTGCGAGGAAGTCAAAAAAGTCAAGATGGTGGCTACCACCAAGCAATCTAAGACCCACCCTTTTTTTACAGGGATTTGATACCTTCCCTTGCAGGCACATCTGCAGAATTGTGCGCCATTCCGTAACTACATCTAGAACAAGATTAACCCCTGCGCACCTGAGTACCTGCTCACTCCTCTCCGGGGGATCAATGCTTGCTTTCATCTGACATCTCTGGTTTTTGTTTTTGTTTCCATTTTATGGGTGGATCACTGAGTTTGCATCCTCCTATACCCAGTGAAATAACATGAGCTCGAAACAATAGTATTTTCCAGGCTGACCTAACTTCCTTTAAAAAAAATCATTAACGTTTATTATAAGATAAAAAGATAAAATGAAACAAAAGTTAGAAAGCGAACAAAAGGTGTTATGTATTCATGTTTGTACCTTTAAATATTTGAGCGGGAAATCAGCACGTTGCTGATTGGTCGAAGCCTCCAGCAGAACTGTATAAAAGGAGAGGTTTTCCCCCCAGCCTGTTGCTGGGTTCACCCTATATTAAAGAGCTGTTGTCACTACCCTGGTCTCCAGCCTCGTTACTTCCAGAACCTAACATTGGCGACGAGGATGGGATCTCGAGGCTGAGGAGAACCAGAACCGAGCTGAAGCACAATAGACCCGAACCCAGCAAACCCAGGGCAGAACAGCGGAGATGGCCAGTTACACTCCGCCCGCACCGTTTGAACCGGCTAAAGAGAAATGGGGAACGTATATGACCCGTTTCGAAAGCTTTCTAGAAGCCAACGAACTGCATGGAGTTCCAGATAACCGAAAGAGGGCTTATTTCCTAAGTCACTGTGGTCCGGAGGTCATCGATATCGCGGAAGCCCTGGCAGAGCCAACACCGTTGCAGTCGGTGTCATGGCCAACTTTGCAGACTTTGCTTAAAAATCACTTCGCACCAACGCCGTCCAAATACGTGCGGCAGTTTGAATTCGGAGAGCGAAGGCAGATGGAGGGCGAATCCATCGGTGACTACATGGCCGCCCTAAGGAAAGCGTCCAAGGACTGCGGATACCGCGACCTAGACGAGGTGCTTCTCGAGCAACTCATCCGAGGGGTCAAAGATATCCGTTTGCGACGACGGCTGCTAGCAAAGAGCAACCTCACACTGGCCAACGCTCTGGACGAAGCCAGAGCACATGAAATGTCCACCCAAGCGGCAGAGACACTGCAGAAGCCGGTCCCACAAAAGGCGAGCGCAAAGGCAACTCCGGTGCACCAGGAGAAGGTTCAGACCGAATCCGACGGTGAAGACGAGGAAGGGGTCTGCCGCACCGAGAAACGCGACAAAGGGGACCGAGACGAGTGCGGAAGCTGTGGGGGTCAACACCAGCGCCAACGCTGCAAGTTTAAAGACGCGACATGTCGGCGGTGTGGGAAGAAAGGGCACCTAGCTCAAGTTTGTCGAGCGGCCCAACCTTCCCGCCGAAAATTCAAATCGGCCAATCAGAGCGCGGAATCGGCAAGGCGGCCCGCAATTGGCTCAAACAAAAAAGGCGCGGATTCCAACCAAACAACTGTGGTTATAGGCCGCGCCTCGACCAAATTGGAGAAAAAGATCTTCACCAAGCCAAAAATTGAGGGAGTACGGTGCCGGCTTGAAGTAGACACGGGATCAGCGATCACCATCATGTCCTGGGACACTTTGGCGAAGTCGCTGCCGTCCGTCGCGAAGCGCCACCTGCAAGCACAACGGCTACGAGTGCACGACTACCAGGGGAATCGCATCCCTGTTCGAGGGACCACCTCCGTCCGAGTCGAGTACGGTCCACATAAAAAGACCCTGCCCATCACGATCGTCGAAGGAACTCTGCCCAGTCTGTTGGGACTAGACTGGTTTCGTGCCCTGGGCATGGGAGTGACTGGCATCTACAGAAGTGACTGTAACCTGAAAGACATTCTTTTTAACGAGTTCGAAGATGTCTTCAAGGACTGCCTGGGCAAGTACAAGGGGACCCCTATTTCCTTCAACTTAGACCCCCAGGTAGCCCCCATTAGGCTTAAGGCGAGGAGAGTCCCTTTTGCCCTAAAACCAAAAATCGATAAGGAGCTGGATAAGCTCATTAATCAGGGGATTTTGGTGCCAGTCGACCACGCAAAGTGGGAGACACCAATCGTCACCCCCATCAAACCGGACGGGTCAATTAGAATTTGCGCTGACTACAAGGCGATGCTTAATAAAGCCTTACAGAAAAGCGCTTACCCGGTTCCCGTGGTGCAACACTTATTGCACTCTTTGGGGCAAGGGCAAGTCTTTGCAAAGTTAGACTTGGCCCAAGCCTACCAACAACTGCCAGTAGACGCCCGCTGGCGAAGCCCAAGCGATTGTGGCGCACAGGGGGCCTTCAAGTGCACCGATTGCAATTTGGGGTCAGTGTGGCACCAGGGCTGTTCAAAACCTGATGGAACGACTACTGCAGGGGCTCCCAGGGTAGTTCCTACTTGATGATGTCCTAATTTCAGGGAAAACATGGAGGAATTGGGGAGGCGGTTAAGAAAGGTCTTGAGCATTTTCCGGACAGCGGATTAAAAGTCAAGACAAACAAATGCCAGATAGGGGTCGAATCCGTCGATTTCTTGGGCTACGGATAGACAAGAAAATTCACCCTACTGAGAGCAAGGTTAAGGCAATTAGGAAGGCTCCAGCGCCCAAAAACAAAGCAGAGCTGCAGGCATTCCTGGGATTGGTTAATTTTCGCGGTCTTTTAAAGAACAAAGCAACCGTTCTTGGAACCGCTGCATAGGCTCTTAGGAAAAAATACTGTTTGGTCTTGGGGAAAGTCAGAAAATAGGGCTTTTGAAGCAGTAAAGAACCTGCTCTCAAGTGATAGCCTGCTCATCCAATATCACGACTCATTACCCCTAGTGCTGGTTTGCGATGCCTCCCCATATGGGGTGGGGGCTGTACTCAGCCATAGACTTCCAAACGGCACAGAAGCCCCTATAGCGTTCTACTCTAGAACAATGTCCTCCCCAGAGAGGAACTACAGCCAATTAGACAAAGAAGCACTAGCCATTGTGTCAGGGGTCAAAAAATTCCACGAGTATGTCTTTGGGCGGAATTTTGAAATCGTGACTGACCACAGACCACTACTAGGGATACTGGCTGGCGACCGCCCAACGCCTGTGGCACTTTCGCCACGCTTGACCCGTTGGACTATATTTCTAGCCGCTTATTCATACAAGCTGCAGCACCGACCAGGAAAAGAAGTGGGACATGCAGACGCGTTAAGCCGCTGCCCACTACCAGGGGCGACCGAAGACCCCACTCCGGGGACGCCCATCCTACTTATTGACTCGTTGGACTCTGGCCCAGTCACATCAAAGGAAGTGGCTCGGGCATCATACCGGGACATTGTGTTAAGGACTGTACTCGGTTGGGTACAGAGAGGGTGGCCCGCTGCGCGGGCGAGCAGTTCAAAGAATTTGTTAAAAGCGAGATGAGCTCTCGGCTCAAGGGGTGCCTGTTATGGGGTGATCGTGTAATAATTCCTGAGAAGTTAAGGGAAAGGTATTGGACCTCCTCCACGAGGTCACCCAGGGATCGTAAGGATGAAGGGTTAGCTAGAAGCTATGTATGGTGGCCACTCATGGACGCAGAGATTGCTGAGAGGGTAGGGAAATGCCAAGCTTGCCAAGAGTCCAGACCTCTACCCCCAACGGCCCCAGTCAGAGAATGGGAAAAGCCCCAAGGGCCTTGGTCAAGAATCCACATTGACTTTGCTGGCCCTTTTCACGGCCAAACATTCCTAGTGGTTGTGGATGCATTTTCCAAATGGTTGGAAATCATAATCATGAAATCCACTACGGCCGAAGCAGTAATCGCAACTCTGCGCCACCTATTCGCAACTCACGGGTTGCCGGACACTCTGGTGTCCGACAATGGGCCCCAATTCACGGCAGCCCAGTTCGAAGAATACCTGGCAGAGGAAGGCATCCGACATGCCCTCTCTGCGCCTTTCCACCCTGCGTCGAATGGCCTTGCAGAGCGTTCCGTCCGGAGCGCTAAGGAGGCATTGTCCAGGCTCAAGCCAGGTGACTGGCAAACAAAAATAGACTTTTTCCTAGCCGTCCAGCACAGAACCCCAAGCACGGCCACCGGGAAAAGCCCAGCCGAATTGCTAATGGGACGGAAACTCCGGTGCCCACTTGACCGCTTGAACCCCCATTACACACCCGATGGGTACAAGGGCGAACTAGAGAAGACAAGGGAAATGAGCATAGGCGACCGGGTGTGGGCCCGAAACTATGGGGACGGCCCTAGTTGGTTCGCAGGGCAAATAATAAAGATAACCGGCCCAAAATCGTACGTGGTAGAGCTACCAGACAACCGAGTGTGGAGGCGCCACATAGATCAGTTAAGGAAGCGAGTAACTGACCAAACCGAACCAAATGAAATAGATCATGACCAATACCAATTTGAATCCACAGTTGACAATGACCCGGGGGAGGCGCAAGACTTAGCTGAGGTCCCAGAGTTCCAGCGACGCCATCAGGTTCCCGAGGGAAGCAGCAGGGAAAGTTCCAAAATTAATCCAAGGCCGGAGGGCCAAGAAAAAGAGTCGGCCAATAATCCGGAGCCCGTTGGCCCAGAGAAAGAGCTGGGAGGAGAAAACAGCCCCTCCGACCAGCTCAAAACACCACCCAGAACTGAACCGCGCAGGTCAGAAAGAACGAGGAGACGCCCAGGTTATTTGCGTGACTACGTCGAAAAATAACATGTAAATAAATAGAGGCAAAGTGTTTTCTGGGAGGGGAGGAGTGTTATGTATTCATGTTTGTACCTTTAAATATTTGAGCGGGAAATCAGCACGTTGCTGATTGGTCGAAGCCTCCAGCAGAACTGTATAAAAGGAGAGGTTTTTCCCCCAGCCTGTTGCTGGGTTCACCCTATATTAAAGAGCTGTTGTCACTACCCTGGTCTCCAGCCTCGTTACTTCCAGAACCTAACAAAAGGAATAGTGGAAAGAAAGAAAAAGGAAGGAGGGAGGGAGGGAGGAAGTATTGGAAGAAATGTCCATCTGGGTTCAGTTCCAAGTGGACATTGGAAACATGGAGACTGCTTGAAAAGATAGTTTAATGGTGGAAGGGAACACATGATTTTGAGGTCCTGGGCAAAAAATGGAAGAGATGCTGAGAGTGCCTGGGTTTTATACCCTCTCTGGCTTTGAACTTCCTGGGGCACAGGAAGGGTATCCTGATTGGTTGCTGTCAGAGGTCATAGCTAGCTTTTTAGGTTGTCTCTGTGTTAAGTTTGGTTGAATCTTGCTGGGTGATGCAATGAAGGGCAATTAAATGGCTCTGCCTGAAGGAGGTAGAAATTTTTTATGTAGGAAAGACTGGCTCAGACCTTAATGGCCCATTAACAAAGGTGGGGAGGCTGAGTTTCTGCCTCCATTTTAGGGGAAATATTCTGCCCTTTTAATATTTCCTAAAATATTTCATTTCTCTAGGGTGGGTTTTAACTTGCTACGGAAGGAAGGAAGGAAGGAAGGAAGGAAGGAAGGAAGGAAGGAAGGAAGGAAGGAAGGAAGGAAGGAAGGAAGGAAGGAAGGAAGGAAGGAAGTTCTACTTTTCTTCAATGCAGTAAAATAAAATAAAAAATTAAAACCCCAATCTTCTTGCTTTATATTTTTAAACATTTCAAGCAGGGGTGAAATATTCCCGGTTCGGACCGGATCGCCCATTCTGGTAGCGATGGCGGCGGGCGGTTCGGAGAACCGGTAGCAAAAATCCCTGCCCATCCCTGCCCATGCCCAGCTGAGCCACACGATCATCAGAGCGGTTTTTTTTTTTAACTTTTAAAAGCATTTTTCTTCAGCCGAAAAAATGCTTTTAAAAGTAAAAAAAAGCCTCTGATGATCGCGCGGCTCAGCTGGGATCGTCAGAACCCTTTAAAAGAGGTTGTAAAAAAAAAAGAGCTTTTAAAAGGCGATTCCAGCTGAGTTGCCTGATCACCAGAACCCTTTAAAAGCATGTTTTCTACAAGCTCTTTGGACAAAGAGGTTGTAGAAAAAATGCTTTTAAAAGTACAAAAAAAAAGTTGGCCAGGCCACCCAGTCACATTACCCCCCCACCAAGCCACGCCCACAGAACCGGTAGTAACAAATTTTACATTTCACCCCTGATTTCAAGTATTTAGAAATCACTTTAACCATCCATTCTTCAATCGTTGGAACAGACTTGACCCAAATTTCTGACTCCATGCAAAGGTGAAAATCCTTCTCTCAGGATATTACAAGTGAAGAGTCCTCCAATAAAACTGGTTTATGCATTATGGTTTTAGGTTTGGGCTATGCTCTAAACCCAGCTGATGGTAGCTTACTCAATAAATCACGAAAAGAAAAAATGCTTTTAAAAGGTTCAGACGATCCCAGCTGAGTCACAGGATCTGTACACCACCCTGAGTCCTTCGGGAGAAGGGCGGTATAAAAATTGAATAAAATAAATAAAATAATAAATAAATCATCAGAGGCTTTTTTTTTTTACTTTTAAAAGCATTTTTTTGGCCGAAGAAAAAATGCTTTTAAAAGTAAAAAAAACAACCCTCTAATGATCGCACGGCTCAGCTGGGCATGGAGGGGTGGCAGGGATTTTTGCTACCGGTTCTCTGAACCACCTGCCGCCATTGCTACCGGATTGGGTGATCCAGTCCGAACCGGGACCATTTCACCCCTGGTCAAAAAGTATGAAAAATGGTCATCAGTCACATTTTTCAGTGCCAGTGTAATTTCAAGCGATCACTAAACGAACTGTTGTAAACAAGGACTACCTCTATGAAAGTGCCACTGCATCTCTTCTGAAACTTTAAAGGCAGATTAATGGGTGAACATATTTCCTTGACTGGGATGAAGAATGCAGTAGAACAATCCTTGCAAAATCTATGCCTCCACATCCATAGACCTCTTCGCCTCTTTTTCTTTTTCCACAGACCCCACCAGGGTTGAAACGCTCCTGGTTCGGACCGGCTCAGCTGATCTGGTAGCAATGGCGGCAGGTGGTTTGGAGAACCGGTAGCAAAAATCCCTGCCCCCCCACCTCCCGCAATGCCCAGCTGAGATGCCTGATCGTTAGAGGCTTTTTTTCTTAACTTTTAAAAGCATTTTTTAACAACCTCTTCGGTTAAAAAAATGCTTTTAAAGGGTTAAAACAAGGCTCTGATGATCCCAGCTGAGGTGCCTCAGAGGCTTTTTTTAAAGAGAGAGAGAGAGAGAGAGAAACAGAAAGAAAGAAAGAAAGAAGGAAGGAAGGAAGGAAGGAAGGAAGGAAGGAAGGAAGGAAGGAAGGAAGGAAGGAGGGAAGGAAGGAGGGAGGGAGGGAGGAAAAAGGAGAGGAAGGAAGGACTACAAACCTGGCACTAGATGCAGCTTCAGAGGATAATCCAGGGCTGGAAGGGACCTGGAGGTCATCTAGTCCAACCCTGCTCCAGCAGGACATTGTTAGTGAGTTTCTGTCTTTTGATCCCCCAGGCACATAGCCACGCCCACCCAGTCACATGTACCCCCCACCAAGCCACGCCTATCAAGCCACACCCACAGAACCGGTAGGAAAGAAATTTTTTTTATTTTTTTATTTTTTTTTATTTGTTCTTATCTATTTTTATTGAAAAAGTTTTTTAAAAAACAAAAACATTTTCCCCCCTTTTTTCCCCCCTCCCTCCCAGAAAACCCCCTTCCCCCCTCCCTTCCCCCCCCCTTCCCGGGTCAATCACAAGGTAATGTTATACATAAACCAAACATAGAGTAACATTTTTCCTTTCTAATCCAATTAACCTCATCCAAATCTTTTCATCTCCCAACCCCCTCCCCATTACATAAAATAATACTTCCTAATTATTCAAAGGCAGTCTGATATTTCTTAATCTGATATCTATTTTGTAAATAATCAATCCATTTTTTCCATTCAATTAAATATCTTTCCTGCGTATTGTCTTTTAAAAAAGCTGAGATTTTAGCCATCTCAGCCAAATTAATATCCATTCTTCTATTGTAGGTACCTCTTCTTTCTTCCAGTATTCTCCAATCAACAATCTTGCTGCTGTTATTAAATTCAGAATCAATTTAGTCTCAATCCCTGTACAATCCGTTATAATTCCCAAAAGAAAAAATTGCGGCAGGAACTTTATCTTCTTCTTCAGTACAAGCCACACCCACAGAACCGGTAGGAAAGAAATTTAACTGGACCCCACCAAATCTTGATAGCCATCAAGATCCAGGCAAATCTGACTGGAGAGATATTTAAAATGCCAGTAAAGTGAAATAATAAAATCAAATAAATCAAATTCCTTATTGTGCCTGGGCATGCCAACGGAGCTAGGATATAAATCCTGGTTTTCAAACGACAGTGTCTGCATTCCTCCATTTTGTTAAGCTAAACACACATAATGGCTTACGAGTAGCTTTATTAGGCTGGCGTCCATGTCCTTTGGTAGTTGTCCTTTGGGACAACAGAGGTTATTTCTAACCAAACAGACATTTTCCTGTCCTGAATATTCATCAAACATCTCTGTCAGACTTTTGCTGAGGCCCCCTTGGCCGGGGTTAATTAATCAGAGTTTTAGTTCATTACATAATTCATTATATAGAACCCAGCTCTGAGTTCTCCAGATCAGGGGTCTCCAACCTTGGTCCCTTTAAGACTTGTGGACTTCAACTCCCAGAGTTCCTCAGCCAGCAAAGACTCTGGGAGTTGAAGTCCACAAGTCTTAAAGGGACCAAGGTTGGAGACCCCTGCTCCAGATTCTTTCTGATGAATTGGGACCACAGCCTCCATTGTTAAGCCACGCACTCATTAAGTAAGTCAGTATGTGATCGTGTCCAATTTTATAACCTTTTTGCCATGGTCGTTAAGCAAATCGTGTAGTTGTTAAGCAAATCTGGCCTTCCGCTTTGTCTTTGCTTGTCGGAAGCTGGCTGGGAAGGCCACAAAAGGTGATCACATGTCATAAATACATGCCAGTTGCTAAGGGCCTGAATTGAATTGATGTGGTTGCAGGGACGCTGTGGCGATCATAAATGTAAAGATAGATTGTAAGTCACTTTTTTTCGGCATTGTTGCTACTTCAAATCGCTGCTAAACAAATGGTCGTAAGCCTCAGGACTATCTTCAATTCAGTCAATCTTCAATCGCAGTGATGGCTAACCTTTTTCTCTTCGTGTGCCAAAAGCGTGCCCATAATGCACCCATAATGTAATGTGCGTCCCCCGCGCATGCACACACGACCCCCCCACGGCCCCCACGCGCATGCGCGCGTGAGGGATAGGATTCAAAATTTTTAGCAACCGGTTCTCTGCCCGGTTGCTGGGTGGGTGTGGCCATGCTGGGCGTGGCCTACTCTGTCGTGTCCCACTCCTCTTCTGACGGCTGGGTCGGGGAAGTCCGTATCAAGCGTGCCTCTGCAGCTCTGCCAAAGTCCTATCAGAGTCCTCAGGGCAGGCAGGAATCCAAGGTGTGACTTCAGCAATCCAGATTAGACTTTGCCTGACTCAGAGAATGCCAGAAAGCAGATCCTTTATATAGGCCATGGGGTGTGGCTCCATGACTCAGCACTTATCCAGGCCTGCCCCTCCCTTCCTTTTGCTGACGTCACCTCTCCATTCTCCAGAAGCGTGGATCTATCCATTGCATCGTTTCGTCTCCAGCTGTTGGTAATCCCAGCTCGTGGCTGGCTTCAGGCGCACATGCTATCGGAGGGAGGTTTGTTTGTTCGGTTTGTGAGGGCATGGTGCCAGGGCTGGGGGCTGGAGGCATGCCAGGACATTCTTCTGTACTATCAGTCTCTGGCTGAGATAGCAGGAGATGAGAGGGGCCTGGCTGTGGGGGGGGGCGAGCGAGGCACAACATACTCGGCCTCCTGCACCATGGTGGCGGGGGTGTGTGTGTGTTTCTGCCTCTCCAGGCTTCAGAAGCTTTCCTCAAGCCTCCGGGAGGGTGAAAATGGCCTCCCCTGGGCTCCAGAGGCCCTCCGGAGTTTCCAAACTTCCGGAAGGCCCGTTTTTCGCCCTGCCCAGACTCTGCGCAGGCCCTACACTTACCTGGCATCCAAAATGGGCCGCAAGGAGACTCCTGGGAGCCTTCTGGGCCCAAAAACAGGCCGGGGGGGGACCCCCGCCACGCCCCAGCATACTGCCGCCCCCAGTGCATGCACATGACTCACACACACCAAGCATGTGTGCACAACCCCTGCGCATGGGCGTGCATCTCCCGCATGTGTCCTGCCCCCTGCGCATCCCGAAAATTAGCTGGCTGGCAGGAGGCGCTTGCACGCATGCGCAGTGGAGCTGAGCTGGGCGATGGGTCGCGTGCCCGCAAAAAAGGCTCTGTGTGACAGCTGTGGCATGCGTGCCATAGGTTCACCATCACGGTTCTATCCCTACAACTTTGCCTCTTGATCGGGGCATGTGGGATTTTTTTGTTGTTGTTGTTTAACTAACAAGTTAAAAGTTTGAAAAGTTTCGGCTATCATCAGACTTCCTTGAGAATGGAAGGGAAACCTACTTGGACACCAGCAGTTTTATCCGAATGATGTTTCTCTCAACGTCACTTTACAATAAGAGCCGTGGTGGCGCCGTGGTTAGAATGCAGTATTGCAGGCTACTTCTGGTGACTGCCAGTGTCCAACAGTTCGGCAGTTCGAATCTCACCAAGCTCAAGTTTGACAGCCTTCCATCCTTCCTAGGTCAGTAAGATGAGGACTCACGATTGTTGAGGGCAATATACTGGCTCTGTAAACCATTTAGAGAGGGCTATAAAGCATGGTGAAGCGGTATATAAATCTAAGTGTTATTGCTATTATATATAACTTCATTATTATCAAGCCCTGATGGCACAGTGGTTAAAATGCAGTATTGCAGGCAAACTCTGGAGTTTGATCCTGACAGGGCTCAAGGCTGACTCAGCCTTCCATCCTTCTGAGGTCAATAAAATGAGAACATATTTATAATGTTCTAAAATTGTTGAGGGCAATATGCTGACTCTGTCAACTGCTTAGAGAGGGCTGTAAAAGAACTATGAAGTGGTCTATAAGTGCTATTGTTATAAGGTTTACTTCTAGGGGTGGTATTTACCTACCTTCACTACCGGTTTGCAAATGTGAGCGCTTGCATGCGCCACCTTGTTGTGTCTCGTCCGCTTTCCCTGCAGCCGGGCCTGTCTTATCTGCTTCTGAATGCTGAGGAATGTTCTAGCATGCCTCCCGGCCCCAGCCCTGGCTCCATGCCCAGACAGGCCGAGGAAGAAGAAGTGCCTCCAGCCCCCAGCCCTGGCTCCATGCCCAGGCAAACGGAGCAACTAGACCCCTCCCCCTCCCCCACAGCATGTGAGCCTGAGGAAGGTCAATTACCAACAGCTACAGACTGGAGTGACCCTCGCTTCAGGAGAATTGATAGGCGGCGTCAGCAGAAGGAAGGGAGGGGCAGGCCGGGATAAGTGCTGAGTCACGGAGCCACACCCCATGGCCTATATAAAGGATCTGCTTTCTGGCATTCTCTGAGTCAGGCAAAGTCTACCTTATATTGCTGAAGTCACTTTCTGTCTCCTGCCTGCCTTGAGAACTTTGCGAGGACTTTGGCAGAGCTGCAGAGGCACGCCTGATTCGGATTTCCCTGACCCGGCCGTCAGCGGAGGAGTGGGACACGACACACCTCGGCACATGTGCAGGACCTTCCATGCATGCACAGAGCGTCAAAAACGGGACGTGATTACGTCCGGACAGGTGGGCGGAGTCTCCCGCCGCTGTCGCTACCGGTTCACCCAAACCGGATAGAACCGGCTGAATACCACCACTGTTTACTTCCCTATTTTAGCTTTGCAACCGGAAAATAGCTGCAATGGATTAGTGAAACGACAATAATCCCATTTACAGGTAATCCTCGACTTAAGACCAGGGGTGAAATGCTCCTGGTTCGGACTGGATCGTTGATCCGGTAGCGATGAGGGCGGGTAGTTCGGAGAACCGGTAGCAAAAATCCCTGCACCACCCCCCACCTCCCATGCCTCACTGTTCCTCTTCTCTGTCCCTGAAGCTCTCGGTGGTGGAATAGCTGCAAACGGCCTTAAATGACTGCCATGGTGCTTCGAAGGACTGCACTACAGCTGATCAGTGCTGTAGGCGGCTAGTAGACCGGTGCCTCCCAAAAAAAGGCAATTAGTAGACCAGTGCCTCTATTTTTAAAGAAGGTAGACTGGTGTGCTCCCAAATTTTGTATACTTTATTATTTTTATTATTTATTATTATTGGCCACGCCCACCGGAACACCTGACCACCAAGCCACACCCACCAATTAAGCCACGGCCACAGAACTGGTAGCGAAAATTTTTAGATTTCACCCTTGCTTAAGACCATGATTGAGTCCAAAATTTCCATTGCTAAGCGAGATAGCTATTAAATGAGTTTTGCCCCATTTTAGGACAGTTTCGTGCTACAGTTAAGTGAATCCTTGCAGTTGTTAAGTTAGTAACATGGTTATTAAGTAAATCTGGCTTCCCCATTGATTCTGCTCATCCAAAGGTCACAGAGAGTGATCACATGACCCCAGGACAGTGGAATCGTCATAAACACGAGCCAGGTGCCAAACATCCAAATTCTGATCAGATGACAATGGGGATTCAGCAATGGTCATAAGCGTGAAAAACAATTATAAATCACTTTTTCCAGTGCTTTGTGACTTTGAACAATCACTAAACAAATGGTTGTTAGTCCAGGACTACCATTATTATCGACTGGAAACCCCTTATGGTCTTTTTGTTGAAAAAAGAAAATGATGATTAGAAAGGATAGAATATGGAAATAAAAAAATATGGAGAGAGGCTAAAATATAAATGTATTTAAAAGTGCTAAGAATGGGCTTCTTCATAACTGTTTTCTTTCTCTTTCTTTGCACCTGTTTTCATGTACTACTTTTTTTTAACCTTTTTTCTTTCAAAATTTGTATTGTCTTTATCCTCTTAAAATTTTTATGTAGGTGGAAATATCATTTGTTCCTGGAGCAGCTGGTGGTTGATTTGGCAATTTGAAGAATGTTAAAATTTATTTCCAAGAATTTTCTAGGAACTGAGGGACTTGCCACTCTTCTGAGACAGAACATTTAAGTTTGTCTGGCATTAATCCAGGCATTTTTTTTAAAAAAGTTTATTTACATATTTCTTGTTTCATTACAGTAGATTATAGTCTAATGCAGTGGTAGTCAACCTGGTCCCTACCGCCCACTAGTGGGCGTTCCAGCCTTTATGGTGGGCGGTAAGGGTTTTGTCCGATACTGAAGCACTTTCCTTTTTTTAAATTTAATTGACTTTTTAAAAAATTTTCATAGCATTGTTTAAAAACATTTTCATTAGGTTTTCATAAAATTCTGAAAATATACTATTTGTATCGCCCGCACATAAGTTTAGTTCACATTACATAAGTGAAATTTAATGGCGCTATAGTGCAACCACAAACAAAAGAGCCTCGTCCCAGAATAGCTCGCGCATCTCCCCCCACACCACCCAGCTGTAACAGACAAGCAGAGCTGGTAGCTGGTGCCCCCCCCAAACCCAATCCACGATGCGCGAGAGGCATGCGCAGACACAGCGCATTACTGTGGAACCGATGGGCGGTTAGAAAATTTTACTACTAACAGAGATACAAAAGTGGGCAGTAGATATAAAAAGGTTGACTACCCCTGGTCTAATGCATTATATGAATCCCCCAAAAAGGTAATTTGGCATTCAGAATAAATCTGGTTCTGTATGAATACCAACACAGAGGCTGTTATTATGTACATCTGAATTGATAAAGTCTCTTTTGAATTAAGCGTAGATTGGCATGTTATGGACACACCATGCATTTTTCTAGGCAATAATAAAAAAATAGTTTGCCCTAACCTTCCTTGAGAATTTTTTTTTCTACCACTTTTTTTTTCTATCACTTGATATTAGTGTTGGTTCTGCTACCTGGGTGGGCATTGCAGTTGATACCTAGGTTTAAAATGAATTAACAAGCTGTGTGAATCTTAAAAACAATCCATTTTTTTATATACGTATTCTTGCAAACCACTGAATGTATAATATAGTTTTGATCCCCCGTATTATAAAAAAGGTGTTGAAACTCTGGAAAGAGTGCAGAAAAGAACAACAAAGATGATTAGGGGGCTGGAGGCTAAAACATAGGAAGAATGGATGCAGGAATTGGGTTTGACTCGTCTAGTGAAAAGAAGGACTAATTGTAACATATTAGCAGTATTTGAGGGGCTGTCACAAAGAAGAAGAGGGGGTCAACTTATTTTCCAAAGCACCAGAAGGCAAGAGAAGAAACAATTTATGGAAACTAATCAAGGAGAAAAGTAACCTAAAACAAAGGAGCAATTTCCTAACAGTGAGAATAATTACCAATGGAATGACTTGGTTCCAGAAGTTGTGGGTGCTCCATCGGTGGAGGCTTTTAAGAAGAGACAGGACAACCACTTGTCTCAAATGGTCTAGGGTATCCTGGTTGAGAAGGGAGTTGGACTAGAACAGGGGTCACCAACCTTTCAGACCTCAGGGACTATTAAATTCATAATTTTAAATCCCGTGGACCACTAATATGATCTGCCTAATGACCGGCTGGGTGGGCGTGACTAGGTGGTCATGTGACTGGGTGGGTGTGACCAACTCGAAGTCACTCACGTCGAAAGGCACCTCGCCAGCCTCTACTCATCCCTCTGCTCCCAGCCACTCCTCGCCTTTCTGCCTGGGCTTCTTAGAGCCCCAAGAGGAAGCAGTTGTTGGAACTAAGCAGCCACCATGAGAACGAGTTGGCAAAACAGCTCAGTTCAAATTGGATCTGACCGAGAAGGAGGCTCAGCAGAAGCACCTCACTGAGGACTACAAACATAAGCTTTCCAAGCAGAGGCAAGACCTGCAGGAGTGCAAGGCCAGGTACCGGAGCCTGGAGGCTCAGCGGCTGAGATGGCCAGCCAGTTCCAGGCCATGATGCAGTCCCACTGGAAGAAGGCCCTCCGGTTCTTTGCCACCAGCGGCACTTCCCTCCAGCCTTCGCTCAAAGCCCTGCACCAGGAGGGTGAAGCAGACCCCAAGTCAGTATTTCTGTCTCCCTACGACCCACACAAAAAGACCCCAAAGGGGGAGACTCTCTGCAGCAACAAAAGTTCATTGCACGTATCTGTCCCAGGGGCCTTAGTTTGAGGACCCCTGATTTAGTGCAATATAAAAAATGCAAATAATTTTTCTGTGGACCACCAAAATTTTCTCACAGACCACCAGTGGTCAACAAATCACCAGTTGGGGATCACTGGACTAGAAGACCTCCAAGGTGCCTTCCAGCTCTGTTATCCTGTTATCCTGTGGTGTGTACTGTAATCTTATAGGTTACCCTCAGGTTTTGATTTTTCAGACCTCCACTCTCTGGATTTCAGATACAACAGACAAAATTTTAGGTTGGATTTTACACGCACATGTTCCCTCTAAAATACAAATGTTGTTTCTGAAGCAGGCCAAATAATTGATGTAAATCCTGTCATTTGCATAATTTGTGGAATGAAGTAATTGACATTTTAGAATAGAACAGAATTCTTTATTGGCCAAGTGTGATTGGACACACAAGGAATTTGTCTTTGGTGGTATATGCTCTCAGTGTACATAAGGAGAATGAAATACATTCATCAAGAATAAAAAGATACAACACTTAGTGATAGTCAAGGTTACTAATAAGCTATGAAATCGTACTAGGAAACAAATAAGAACAATATAAATTTAAAGATACAAGCAACATGGTTATAGTAATAAGTGGGAAGAGATAGACACTAGTAAGGAAGAGAAGAAGAAGAATACTAATACAGTGTTAGTAAATTATTTGACAGTGTTACGGGAATTAGTTGTTAAGCAGAGTGATGGCATTAGGGGAAAAACTGTCCTTGTGTCTAGTTGTTTTGGTGTGCAGTGCCCTACAGTGTCATTTTGAGGGTAGAAGTTGAAACAATTTATGTCCAGGATGTGAGGGGTCTGTAAATATTTTCACAGCCCTCTTTTGTGTGTGTGTTATTTTTATGTTATTTGCATCGGATGGATCTAAAGGGATGCAAATGATGGACCAGCACCAATTTGGATGTAACAGATAGGGGACTTTAATAACGCCCCTTTCCTCCCAATGATTCGTTAAAAGAAGATTTCACTGTATGTGTTATAAAAGCTGCCAAATTATTACAGAGCACACAGATTAAACAGCCCAAATATCACCTAGCGTTTCTAGTCTGTTTTCATCTTTATGGCTTTCTTCCCGACAAGTTTAGAGCAGGGGTGAAATCTACTTACCTTCCCTACCGGTTTGGAAGTGCACATGCTGCGGGCATGCGCTTGCTCTGTGAGCGAGCGCACGTATCACATGCATGCGCAAACCCTTCTGCACATGCGCTGAGGATAAAAAACAGGTTACTTCCTAGTTAAAACCAGGAAGTAATGGCGACTGGGCAGGTGGGCGGAGCCTCGCGCTGCCATTGCTACCAGTTCTCCTAACCACCCGCCACCATCATTACCGGTTTGGCTGAACCGGTCCGAACTGATAGCATTTCACCCCTGGTTTAGAGTCTCAAAATTCAAAGAGGACTAAAAAGATGGCTACTGTAATGTGGTTTTCTTTTTTTAAAGCATTGTTGTAAGACAGAGACCACAACTACAGCTCATCCCTTGTTTTCCATTAGCCTATTACTTGACAGAGCCCAAAATAGTTGCTAAAGCCAAAATCTAGCAGGAAAAAAAAAAGGGCAATCTTATCAAACACGAACATTGATTTAAATTTATTTGCTTGTTGCTTCTTAGTACAATAATGGCAGTTTGCAGGAAGTTGTGGGTATTATTTTGATTTTTCTGGGTAAACAAACAAGCCCAGGAAAATGAAAAGTTGCTTGCTACCCAAAGAGACAATGTTTGCAAAACAGGGGAACTTGTAGGGAGGTGTAGCTGAAGTTGAAGCAGGATGAGCAGTTCGCAACAATTAATTACCACTTTACAGCCGGAAGGAAAAAGGCCATCAGGAGTGGCAATAACTCGCTATTTTCCTGGCCATGAAATCTGCAAGTCAAAGGTGAGGAAATAGCTGCACACGGCAGAGTGATAAAGCAATGTGTGTGAGCGGGTTTATGGTTGCAACATTGCAGTATAATAAGAAGCCCTGGCATCAGATATTTTGGAAGCCAGAATAGCTAGTAATTTCTGTATCTCTGTGCTTCAAATTGGAAGAATATGCTGAAATGCAAAAACCGACTGAGCTGATGTGATTTCTGCATCCTGCTATGAAAATATAACTGTCGGAGAATGAACTGTCCCAGTATGTTTGGCATGCAGCACTTGGTGAGGGGAAAGTAATTAGAATGGAAAAGAACAACCAGAAATGAATAGGGGGTGAGGCAGCAGGTTATAGGGACGTGAAATTTGAGGGCACCCTTGCAATCTTAGTGGGGAGGTCATGGATAACATCCTGCTGGAGGAGGAGGAGGGGGAGGAGGAGGAGGAAAAGGAGGAGTAGGCAGAGGCAGAATCAATGGTGGAATTCTACCGGTTCTACCCGGTTCGAGCGAACCGATAGTGGCAGCATCATCAGACGTCATCACGGATGGTATGTGCATGTGAAGAAGGCTCTGTGTGTGTACAGAGGTGCTCACGCGTGCTCACAGTTCCGAACAAAGATAAGTGAATACCTCTACTCAGCAGAATAGTGTATATAGAAAACCTGCAAACATCCAATCAACTAATGATATCAGTGAAGGGGGAACCCAAGCTAACAGGACGGAAACCATACACATCTTAAGGGGAACCCCATTAGAAGGCCAAACCATATTTTGCGACTTTCCATGCTCTATCAGCAAACAAATTATGCCAACAGATGGCAAATGCCTTTTGTTTCTGAGAGAAAAGTAGGCTACAAATTTAAATAAATCGATGCATAAATTAAAAAAAAACAAACCCTGGCTTAGTCATGGGCTCGATTCGCATGTACCTGAAGGCTGTATTATACAGTATTTATTGACTGGATTTCCCTCTTCACATGCAATCATATTCACCCATTGTTTTGGACCATGTGTTGTGCAAACCCAGCTGTACTGGCTTCTTAAACATAGTTTATGATCCACATACCATGTTTCCCCAAAAATAAGACCAGGCCTTATATTAATTTTGGCTCCAAAAGATGCATTAGGGCTTATTTTCTGGTTAGGTCTTATTTAGGGGAAAACATGGTACTAAATACACCCATCTGGCTGACAATCTTAACTGGGGCTTATTTGGGGGGTAGGGGTTATATTACGAGCATCCTGCAAAATCATGCTAGGACTTATTTTCTGGTTGGGTCTTATTTTCGGGGAAACAGGGTAGTATTCAAACTGAATCAATTGTGGTTTATTCAGCATATCATAGATAGGTATTACCTAACAGGGCAGCAAACTCCAAATCAGTTATCTGATTGGCTGGCTATCCAGTGATACAGTAATGGCACGAGAGGTAGTTTGGTCTAATAATTAAAGTATCCAGTTAGAGACCAGGAAACTGTGAGTTCTAGTCTGGCCTTAGGCCTGAAAGCCAGATGGGTGACTGTCAATTCTAGTGTCCCCTAAGCCATGAAAACCAGCTGGGTGTCTTTGGGGCAATCACTCCTTCTCAGTCCATCCCACCTTCCAGGGTTGTTGTTGTTGTTATGGGGAAAATAAGAGGAGAGAGAAATATTAGATATGTTCACTGTCCTAAGGTATTTGTGAAAATAATAAAGGCAGGATTTAAAAAAATCTAAAAAAATAGCAGTGTAAGGGACATCAGTTTCAGGGCTGGTATAATAGGGGTAATGGTAACTGCTTCTGGGGGAGCTTCTGCTTCCATTTCTGCCCTAATTTAGGCTGGTGATGATGGTGAAGGAGGCAACAAAAATTTTGCTGCTGAAGTTCAACTACTTTGCCATCCAGCTAATGGGAGTTGCTTACCAAGGCATCTGTTGTGGTCCGCCAGCAGCCTGCAGACCTGGCAACGGAGTCAGACAGTGAGGAGGCTGGGGAGGACGATGGGCTAGTCCTGGAGTCAGGGGAAGGCCCGGATGAGGAGGCAGAGATGGAGCCAGGGCCATCTGGGAGCAATGGCCCTGGCCACCAGGAGGAGGAGCCTGTTCCTAGTGCACACATGCGAAAAGCTGTCAGAAGGCAAGAGCAGCTGAAGCAAAAAGGACAACTCAGGAGTAAGGCCAGAAGATGATTGGCCCTTCCCATAAGGCTTAAAAGAGCAGCAATAAGCTATTGGGTTCTTTGTAGAAAAGCAACGTTGATTCCAGTGCTTAAGTTCAGCGTCTCTTAAACTTTTTGGGGGTTTTGTCAAGAAAAGCCTTTGGCAGGTTGCCAAACACATCAAAAGTTGATGATAAGGCCAATGGACGGGTTATTAAGAATTTTGTTTTGGACTAAACTGAGAATGAATTAATTCTCAGCTGTTTTAATAAAATAAGTTTATTGAGGACTGAAGGCCACCAGATTCAAAAAGATATAAGATATAAAGATATAAAATCTCACCCAGATAAGCTAGAATTGTATTCCCTTTTCAGGTTTCTCTGTCTGCATTTGGACATTCTAAAAGCTTGTCTATACAACTCTTTACAACATCTATACAACTGTTACACATCTGTTTTCAGAAATACAGGAAACAAGGATTGTAAAATCAAATAAGGTTATTCAGAAAGCCATACTCAGTTCAGGCTATAACTTGAAATAAGCCCTGAATATTTTGTAGGCTTGCCTCAAGAAGCACGGATGAGAACATCCAGGAGAATGCACCAGAGAGCTCATTTTACTTCCCGGTGATGAAAGTTTGAGCTCTATTGGTTGAAAAATAGTTATTGAGAGTGGCTAGGAAGAGCAGATCAAAGTCCTGTTTAATCCACTCTCTTCCCAAAGAGGAAACTGGAAGGGTGAACGTATTTTTGTATTCTTCTACGCAACTCCATTAACAAGAGCATATTGCTTTGATGCTAAAAGGAATCATGATGCAATTTTATCTTCTTCCACCATCAAGTTGCTTCTTCTCCTTTTTAAAGGCTGTAGGCCCATTATGATATCTTAGGGACCTGCATTTTCCAGTATACTTTTTTGCTTTGTGAAATTATATAATCTGCAGCAGGCAGCCGGGTTTGGCTTGGTGCAGATTTATGTGCCGGCTGCATGCTTCTCCCTGCAAGGGTTTCCACATTCTAACAGGGTGGAGAAATGCAGATTTGTTAAGTGAATTTTGCCCCATTTTACGTCCTTTCTTGCCATGGTTGTTCAGTGAATCCCTGCAGTTGTCAAGTTAGTAATACGGTTGTTAAGTGAATCTGGCTTCCCCATTGACTTTGCTTGTCAGAAGGTCACAAAAGAGGATCAAATGACCCCAATCCAGAGGTGAGTTTCAGCAGGTTCTGACCAGTTCTGGAAAACCAGTAGCAGAAATGTTGAGTAGTTCGGAGAACCGGTAGTAAAAATTCTGACTGGCCCTGCCCCCATCTATTCTCTGCCTCCCGAGTCCCAACTGATCGGGAGGAAATGGGGATTTTGCAACAACCTTCCCTGCCACGTCCACCAAGCCATGCCCACCAAGCAATGCCACGCCCACCAAGCAACACCCACAGAACCAGTAGTAAAAAAATTTGATACCCACCGCTGCCCCAATCCTCATAAATATGAGTCAGTTGCCAACCCTCTGAATTTTGATCAGGTGACCACGGGGCTGTTGTAACGGTTGTAAGTGTGAAAAATGGGCGTAAATCCCTTTTTGCCAGTGATGTTGTAACTTTGAATGGTCACTAAACAAACTGTTCTACGTTAAGGACTACCTGCACCTCCGCAAATTTATAATGCAGAGCGTATTTCCTCAGAAGTTCTATACAGACAGTCCTCAACTTACAACCATTCGCTTAGTGACCATTTGAAGTTACAAGGGTGCTGAAAAAAAGAACTTATGGCCGGTCCTTGCATTGACAATTGTCACAGTGTTCCTCAATGTCACAGGATCAAAATACATGTTTGGCAACTAGCATGGATTTATGATTGTTGCAACATTCTAGGGGGTCACATGATCGCCATTTGCATCCTTCCCAGCTGCCTTCCAACAAGCAAAGTCAATAGGGGAGGCCAGATTTGCTTAACAACCATGTGATTCAGTGGTGGAATGATGCCAGTTTAACAACCGGTTCGGTGAGTGCGCACTTGCGCTCACCTGCTTACCTTCCAAGTCAGCAACGGTAACTAGAACAGCGACGGGTGGGGGGGGAAATCACTTGTTCCACGCAATTGAGATGAGCTACAAAGCAGGAAATAAAAGTCAGGCTAGAACGGTGGTGGGTGGGCGGGGCCAATTGCTCGGTGGAGCTACCAGTTCACTCAAACCAGTCTGAACCGGCTGAATTCTACCTTTGATGTGATTCACTTAACAACTATGGTGATTCACTTAGAATTGCAGCTGAATATTTCTTGGTCTAGCACAGGGGTGTCAAATTGGATTTCTTCGCGGGCAGGATCAGCATTGTAGTTCTCCACTGGCTGTCCGGTGAGGGGGGCGGGGGGGTGTAGCACAGGACGGACGCCTCCTGCAACACCCTGCCAGCCAAAAAGGTTTGGCTGGCAGAGTGCTGCAGGAGGCCATCCTGTTGTGCCTCGCCCGCCCTCCTCTCCTCAGCCGGGCCCCTCCCATCTCCTGCTATCTGAGCCAGAGTCTGATAATGAAGAGGAATGGCCTGGCATGCCTCCAGCCCCCAGCCCTGGCACCACGCCCGGACAGAATGTCAGGAATGAGCAAACAAACCTCCCTCCTACAGCGTGTGAGCACGAAGCTAGCCACGTGCTAGAATTGCCGGCAGCAGATCAGGAGGACGGAAAGTCACAGTGGATGGATCCCCGCTTCCGGAGAATGGAGAGGCAACATCAGCAAAAGGGAGGGAGGGGCAGGCCTGGATTAGTGCTGAGTCATGGAGCCACACCCCATGGCCTATATAAAGGATCTGCTTTTTGGCATTCCTTGAGTCAAGCAAAGTCTCATCTGGTTTGCTGAAGTCACACCTTGGATTCCTGCCTGCCCTGAGAACTCTGAAAGGAATTTGGCACAGCTGCAGAGGCTTCGTGGCCACGCTTGATACAGACTTCCCAGACCTGGCCATCGGAGGGGGAGTGGGACACAACACATCCAGGCCAAAAATGGAGTGTGTGGGGGCTGCGTGCGCCCCCCCGCAACGCGTTTTGGCTGGGAGAGGCACTGCGGGCTGGTCCTTTGTTATTTCCAGACTGGTCCCACGGGCCCAATTTAAGCACCCCATGGGCTGGATCCGGCTCGCGGGCCTTGAGTTTGACACCCCTGACCTAGCAGAAAGTTCTAGTTGCTTGTTGGCCTCTCTTGATACAGTAGGTCTGTTCTTGGAATGACTTTGTAGGAGTTTTGACACCTGGAGTAGACGATAGCAGAATTATTATTTATATGTTGCTGTTTGGGGTGGATGGAGAAGGGGTAAACTCGGGCCGAGAAAGGAAGAAGGATTAATGAATCATGCAATAATTCTTTTTTTTCAGATGAAGGGGGAAGAAAGAAACTTACCCCCCAATATATCATGTTTTTTAGCTCCTTTTCAGAGCGGACTATCCCATTTGTGAAGAAATTGCTTTGGCGATTTGTGTGTCTTTGGGTGTACACACCCTTTTTTTACACGCAGAGCATATTTATATATAAATAGGCCTGTAAGAATCGTAGATTAAGGAATCTATTCATCCAAAAAAAAAGAGTTATGTTCCTGTCATCCTGCATAATGGCTGCCTGGTTCAGGGAGAAAAATGCCTTTTATGAAGATGTTCCAAGTGTCACATGATGAAGGCATTAGCCAAGGCTTCTCTCCAAAGTTTCGGAGCTGTTTTCAAAGTCAGTCCTGTGAAATTGGGTAAAGGGAGATTGACTTCCCCATTGAGAAAATCTACAGAAAAACTGCAGCCGTAACAGACCTCGAAGTTTTTCCCAACCTCAGCAACTTGAAGATGCGTGGACGTCAACTCCCAGAATTCCCCCAGCCAGCCAGCCTGGATGAGAAAAGGAGAAACATACTCTTGGAAAGCATCCCCCACCTTTGTTAATAGCCCCAGAAAGACTATCTACAAGACAAAAGACTGGGCTTATCTTATCTACAAAAGACCTTCAGCTCCAGGGTGATAGGATTAGCCCTCACTCAAGATCCAAGCCAGGAAAGCCATTAAGCCATAATAGGAATTGCCCAAAGCCCCTTCATTACATCATCACCCAACAAGATTCAACCAAGCCTGGGACTCAAGACAACTTACAAAGTTACCCCTGCATAGCCCCGTAGGAGTCCGACAACCAATCAGAGTACATTCCTTACACAGGAGCAGGAAGCTCCAAGCCCAAGAGAGGGTATAAATCTCTCTCACTCATGTACTCATTTTGCCCAGGACCTCAAACCATGTGGTCCTGTCCACCATTAAACCATCTTTCCAAACAGCTTCCATGTTTCCAGTGTCTTTCTCCCCACTTGGAACTGAACCCAGATGGACATTTCTTCCGGTTTCTCAGAAACATCATAAAATTAATTCTGATTATTATAGAGCCTAAAAAGTAGTCATAAATGCTTTTAAATATTTAATATAGATACTGTCTTGGATCACAAGGGGCAGCTGGAATCGGGGAAGGGTTGATGGGTATTCTCACAAATGGCTGATGATGGAGGGCCTTGCAAGTAACATAAATTTTAAAATACTCTACAAAACAGTCTATAATAAACTTTGGGTCAGGCACTTCCTGATGGCACACAGAAATGTGTCTGCAGACAAGTAGCATTTTAATCGTATTTTAATGCAGAAAATACAAGAGTGAACTACTGCACCCCTTGGGGATCCCTAGACAGTGAACTGCAGTTTTCTAAAACTTTCTTCTTTCTCTCTTCTTTCTCCTCTTCCTCTACTTCTTCCGTTCTTCTTCCACTTCCTCCTCCTCCTCACCTCCTCCTCTTCCTCCTCCTTTTCTTTTTGAATCAAGTTTTATTGATTTCTTTTCTTTCACACATACCTACACATTTTATGAACAGAGTATTGACCATATCATCTTATACAACTTGTTATATCCAAATACATTTTACATAGTTACAGTTTCTGCCAAAATGCTCTTTTTCCATATTTTTTAATTTTATCTTAATACTTCTATGCTTATTATATAAACAACATCTTCTTCCCCCTTCAAATTCTAATTTCTCCATTTTTAATCATACATATTCTCTTTTAACTTTCATAGTAATTCATTCTTCATCCTGATAAATTTAAATATTTTCGGGGTTGCCTTTCTTCCATTTCATCTTTTTTGTTTTACAGCAATCCTCTTTCTCCCTCTCTTCTCTTTCCCCTTCTTCTCTTCTTTTATCCTTTCTACTTTCTTCATTCCTCTTCTCCTTCTCTCCTTCCCCTTCCTTTCTCCCCCTCTTCCTTTCTTCCTCCCTATCTAACCTTCTCTCCTATTCTTATTTTCCCTCCCTTTCTTCCTCTCCTTTTCCCTTTCTTCTATTCCTCTCTCTCTTTCTTCTCTTCTCTTCTCCCTTCCTTCCATCTCCCTACTCCTTCCTTTCTCTCTCTATTGCTATATTCATTTTCAGTTCAATATTTTCCGCTATGGTGCCCAGGCAACCCTGGTTTTTTCTCCATTTATTGAATATATTTCTCAGAATCCCCATCACATTTTTAATTATTTACAGTGTATTTCAACTTATTCCATTTTTACCTTAAAACCTTATAACTAAATTAACCTTCCATCTCTTATTTTCTTTCCTAATTTCTTATTCCCACATCAATTATTTGTTTTTCTCATTTACTAGCATTTCAATTTTATATCTGTTTCAATTATTTTCACATTTAAACCACTCTATCTTTCACATTGCATCTGCTGATCCATTTTACAATGAACAATATACTTCTTTTTTGCTTCTTACATTCTTACATTTCATCCTTACATACATAATTTACTAACATTTCAATTTTCAAGTAATCTGTATACTTCTTCTAATGTACTTCTTACATACAGTTTCTACTACTAATACCATTCCCTTAAATCAAAAAATTAATGCTTTAATTCCCTTTCTACTATCCACTATTCTTCCCCTTTTAACCTTTTTTTTTTGGTCTCTCCAGAATTCCATTTCTTGATATTTTTCTTCCTTTCTCCCATTCTCTTATTTCCTTCTTTTTCTTTTTATATTTATTGTATCTTTCCTCCTGAATCCTTTTTCTAGTTTTTAAGATTGTTACCCTCTTGATTCTCCCCCTCAATCTTTTCCCATTTTCTTCTCTTCCCTTCTTTTTTGAGGAATATTTCCTCCTATCGATTTTTATTTTGTCACTTTCAATCCCAGTATAATTATTTTTTTATCTTCAATTAATTTCTTTTCAACATTATGTTCTTGCTTCTCAATTGTATTTTCTTTTTCCTTTTTTTTGTATTCTAACCAGTCCTCTGATTCTTTATTTCCTTTAAATGCTTCTCGCACCTTCTTAAGCATATCCCTTAGTTCCTCATACTCATACTTCCAATTTTCCATGTTGTCAATTCAAAGAGAAAAAATCTTTAAGTTTATTGTTATTTTAGTTTATGTATAGTTCAAATTCAGGTCCATATAATGTTTTTCTTTTTTTGTCCAATTCCAATATTCATTTAGACCATTCCAATTTAAGGCTTTATTTTTTCCACTTCTTTTGAAGTCGTGCTCCATCTGTTCAAACAAACACTCCTCAAAATTTTTCATGCTAAAATAATCGTTGCAATGTTTTTTCCCACCAGCAGATGTCCCTCTCCGATCCACAAATCCCCAGGCAACAAAGTATCAGCATTAAATCCAGATAGAAAATACTTTCTCTTCCATAAATTCCTTTGTTTTGTTAAAGAATGTTTTTCCTCAATTTTATTTTTCTTGTATTATTTTTAATTCAAAATCAAATTTTAAATCCAGATAGAAAGTTCTCCTTTTTGGCCTTTAATCTTCTAAGTTCCTCTTTGGGTTTTTTTTTGGTTTTTTTTGTTTTTTTTCCCAAGTGCCAATTAGCCATTTATTTCACACTGGGATCTCTTTTAAGCTTTCAGAAGATTTTTCTTCTTACCTGTGAGTTGGCCAATTGCTCACCTGGTAACAATACTCCATTCAATCACCGCTCCAGCACAAATCTTAGTCCGGTTGCCTGAGCTTGTAGTAGTCATTTCAATGGCCACCACCTCCAACCCTTGTAGGAACTTGCCTGTTCCTCTTGGTCTTCGAGACGCCTCTCTTTCTTCCCTGTCCCTCCAAGACAGTTCCAGTCTGAAGACACTCCCCCGACAGCAGTTTGTCTGGCTGGATTTTTGTGAAGCTCAACGGAGTTTGCTATTTTCCAGCCAGTATTGCCACGACACTTCTGGTTCTCTCCTTCTTTTCTTCTTCCTCTCTTCCTCTTTATTTTCTGTCTCTTCCTCTTCTTCCCCTTCTCCTTCCTCCTCCTTCTCCTTCTCTTCCCCATTCTTTTCCTCCTTTTTCTTTTCCTTCTCCTTCCCTCCTCCCACCTCTTCTTCCTCTTCGCCATTCTCTTCTTCCTTCTCTTGTTCTTCCTCCTCCTCTTCCTCCTCCTGTTCTTCTTCCCTCCTTATTTTTGTCTCTTCTTCTTGTTCCCTTCTTCTTCATCCTTCTTTTCCTCCTCCTTCTCGCCCATTCTTCTTTTCCTCCTCTTCCTTTTCTTGCTCTTCCTTCTTTTTGAGGAATATTTCCTCCTATCGATTTTTATTTTGTCATTTTCAATCCCAGTATAATTATTTTTTTATCTTCAATTAATTTCTTTTCAACATTATGTTCTTGCTTCTCAATTGTATTTTCTTTTTCCTTTTTTTTGTATTCTAACCAGTCCTCTGATTCTTTATTTCCTTTAAACGCTTCTCGCACCTTCTTAAGCATGTCCCTTAGTTCCTCATACTCATACTTCCAATTTTCCATGTTGTCAATTCAAGAGAAAAAATCTTTAAGTTTATTGTTATTTTAGTTTATGTATAGTTCAAATTCAGGTCCATATAATGTTTTTCTTTTTTTGTCCAATTCCAATATTCATTTAGACCATTCCAATTTAAGGCTTTATTTTTTCCACTTCTTTTGAAGTCGTGCTCCATCTGTTCAAACAAACACTCCTCATAATTTTTCATACTAAAACAATCGTTGCAATGTTTTTTCCCACCAGCAGATGTCCCTCTCCGATCCACAAATCCCCAGGCAACAAAGTATCAGCATTAAATCCAGATAGAAAATACTTTCTCTTCCATAAATTCCTTTGTTTTGTTAAAGAATGTTTTTCCTCAATTTTATTTTTCTTGTATTATTTTTAATTCAAAATCAAATTTTAAATCCAGATAGAAAGTTCTCCTTTTTGGCCTTTAATCTTCTAAGTTCCTCTTTGGGTTTTTTTTTGGTTTTTTTTGTTTTTTTTCCCAAGTGCCAATTAGCCATTTATTTCACACTGGGATCTCTTTTAAGCTTTCAGAAGATTTTTCTTCTTACCTGTGAGTTGGCCAATTGCTCACCTGGTAACAATACTCCATTCAATCACCGCTCCAGCACAAATCTTAGTCCGGTTGCCTGAGCTTGTAGTAGTCATTTCAATGGCCACCACCTCCAACCCTTGTAGGAACTTGCCTGTTCCTCTTGGTCTTCCGAGACGCCTCTCTTTCTTCCCTGTCCCTCCAAGACAGTTCCAGTCTGAAGACACTCCCCCGACAGCAGTTTGTCTGGCTGGATTTTTGTGAAGCTCAACGGAGTTTGCTATTTTCCAGCCAGTATTGCCACGACACTTCTGGTTCTCTCCTTCTTTTCTTCTTCCTCTCTTCCTCTTTATTTTCTGTCTCTTCCTCTTCTTCCCCTTCTCCTTCCTCCTCCTTCTCCTTCTCTTCCCCATTCTTTTCCTCCTTTTTCTTTTCCTTCTCCTTCCCTCCTCCCACCTCTTCTTCCTCTTCGCCATTCTCTTCTTCCTTCTCTTGTTCTTCCTCCTCCTCTTCCTCCTCCTGTTCTTCTTCCCTCCTTATTTTTTCTTCTTCTTCTTCTTCTTCTTCATCCTTCTTCTCCTCCTCCTTCTCTCCCCTTCCCCATTCTTCTTTTCCTCCTCTTCCTTTTCTTGCTCTTCCTTCTTCTTCTCTTCTTCTCTCTCTTTCTCTTTTCCCCCTCTTCCTCTTCGTCTTCCTCTTCCTCCTCCTCTTCTCCTCCTCCTCCTCCTCCTTCTCCTCCCCTCCTTCCACCTATTCTTCCTCTTTGCCCTTCTCTTCTTCCTTCTCTTGTTCTTCCTCCTCCCCTCCTCCTCCTGGTGTCTGGTTTGTTCTTTCTATCATTTATTTACTAACCTATCTGATTTCTACAGCTGTCCAACTCAACCAAGTGACTCTGGTTATGTTGTTTTAATGGTTTTTTTAAAAAAAAATATTTTTATTTATTTATTTGTTGAGTATGTATTAGATAATATATATGTATAAGCATGAATTGACTACATAAAATGAATACAATTAAAGGGAACATTAGGACAGGGGTGGAAGGCAAGCTGGTGCTCTTATCCCTGCCCTTACAGACCTCTTAGGAATGGGGTGAGGTCGACAGTAGCCAGTCTAAGGTAAAAATTTGGGGGGGGTTGGGTTGACACCACAGAGTCAGGTAGTGCATTCCAGGCATTGACCACTCTGTTGCTGAAGTCATATTTTTTGCAATCGAGTTTAGTGAGATTTACCTTAAGTTTATATCTATTGTGTGCTCGTGTATTGTTGTGGTTGAAGCTGTAGTCATTGACAGGTAGGACATTGTAGCAGATGATTTTATGAGCTATGCTCAGGTCATACTGAAGGCGGCGTAGTTCTAAATTTTCTAAGCCCAAAACTTCAAGTCTGGTGGCATAAGGTATTTTGTTGTGAGCAGAGGAGTGGAGGACTCTTCTTGTGAAGTATTTCTGGACACATTCAATCGTATTAATGTCCAATATGCAGTGTGGGTTCCAGACAAACGAGCTCTATTTGAGAATTGATCTAGCAACTGTTTTGGATGCTCTGGTTAGTAGTGTAATACTACCAGAGCAGAAGCTACCAAGACTAGGTTTACAACCCTTAATGCCTTTCTGGCGATGTTGTTCCAATGGGCTTTGGCACTTAGATCATTTGATGTGAGTACTCCAAGGTCCTTGACAGAGTGAGGGTCATCTACAAGGTCATGTCCACTTAGTCTGTATTTTGTGTTCTGATTCCTTTTTCCAATGTATCAACGCTGAGCATCCAGTCAAATAAATAGTTAAAAAATAAATGCTCCCTCTCCTGCAGTGTTTGAACTGTTAAATATTTCTTTCTCAATCGGATTTAATTAATTACCTTGGCCCACTGCAGATGACCAAAAACTGAGCAGCTTCCAGAACTGCTGCCTTTGAGCTGTCTTTTCATTTGAAGTTCCTGTTTGCTATTTCTGTGTTACACTCGGAGTTCAGAAAGGACTCATACGGGAGCCAGCCATGCTCTGAATTGCAGCCACTTCTCTTCCTGTGATACATATCTTGTTTTACAGTTGCATTTCCTTTGATAGTGGGCCGAAACCCAGGGAAAAACGAATTACCTGCTGAAACTGAAAGACCGCAGACCCAAACAGCCTAATTGAGATTCTTGCCACCCCTCCCTTAGCCCTGGAAATTATCTTTCTCTGTATTCCTTCCAAGCAGTGGTGAAATCCATTTTTTTTTACTACCAGTTCTGTGGGTGTGGCTTGGTGGGTATGGCAGGGGAAGGATATTGCAACAGAGGAACTATTGAGTCTGTCATCTGCACCCCTGTAACTGTCTGGTTTGGTTCTGCAACCCAACAAGACAGACACAGACTTCAGAGGATAATTAGAACTGCAGAAAAATCAATGGCTACCAACCTGCCTTCCATTGAGGACCTGCATACTGCACAAGTCAAAAAGAGGGCTGTGAAAATATTTACAGATCCCTCACATCCTGGACATAAACTGTTTCAACTCGTACCCTCAGAACGATGCTATACAGCATTGCACGCCAGAACAATTAGACACAAGCACAGTTTTTTTCCTGAATGCCATCACTCTGCTAAACAAATAATTCCCTCCCAACACTGACAAACTATTTATTAAATCTGCACTATTATTAATCTTCTCACAGTTCCCATCACCCATCTCCTTTTACTTATGACTATATGACTGTAACTTTGTTGCTTGTATCCTTATGATTTATATTGATATTGTTTCCTGATTGCTTATTTGTAGCCTATGACTATCATTAAGTGTTAAATTTGTAGCCTATGACTATCGTTAAGTGTTGTAAGTGTTCTACCTTGATGAAGGTATCTTTTCTTTTATGTACACTGAGAGCATATGCACCAAGACAAATTCCTTGTGTGTCCAATCACATTTGGCCAATAAAAAATTCTATTCTATTCTATTCTATTCTATTCTATTCTATTCTATTCTATTCTATTCTATTCTATTCTATTCTGTTCTATTCTAAATCCGCATTCCCACCCCACTCTGGGGCCAGCCAGAGGTGGTATTTTCCAGTTCTTTGAACTGCTCAAAATTTCCGCTACCGGTTCTCCAGAACCTGTCAGAACCTGCTGGATTTCACCCCTGCTTCCAAGATTTCAGAAATAATTATTTGAGAAAGCGGGGGTGGGAGAGCTGTATTTCTGTTTGGAGAGAAGAAGAAACAAAACTTTAAGATCTGAATGCCACTCTCACCCGGTTCCCCTTAGGCAACGATGCAGAACAGGAGATTTGATTTGATAAAGCGATGAATATAAAATTTGAACGCCAGGCGATGCTGATAGAGGGACCGGCGAAGGCATGGCATGAGATGGGAATACAGGGGAAACAGCTGTGCTCAAGGAGAGACATATGAGGTGTTAGGGGAAAAACAGAAGGTCATCATGATCCATGAAAGTCTCAAAGAAATAATGACTGTAAGAGAAAAGAGCAGAATTGCTGAGGAGACCAGATGTTTCTACACCAAGACAATGATAGAACAGTAATTACCAAAAGACAGAGCACCCTTCAGATTCACAGAGCGGTAGAAGGAAAGAGATGCATGGTAGGAAGCTGAGGCCAAACAGACCATAATAAGTACATATCCTGGCTATTTATTTCACAAGCAACAGGTCACCAGGGAGGGGGGACATATTTTTTTTTGCCTGAATGGCAATGTTATCAGGTTAATATTGTTACTACAGGTAGTCCTCGACTTACGACCACAATTCAGCCCCAAATTTGTGTGGTTAAGTGAGTTTTGCCCAGGGGTGAAATCTACTTACCTTCCCTACCGGTTCGGAAGTGCGTGCGCCAAGAAACCCTTCTGCGCATGCACAGAGGGTAAAAACAGTTACTTCCTGGTTAAAACCAGGAAGTAATGACAACTACGAGACCGCCTGCTGCTACCCTATGCCATTATTTTCTTTTCAACATTATGTTCTTGCTTCTCAATTGTATTTTCTTTTTCCTTTTTTTTGTATTCTAACCAGTCCTCTGATTCTTTATTTCCTTTAAACGCTTCTCGCACCTTCTTAAGCATGTCCCTTAGTTCCTCATACTCATACTTCCAATTTTCCATGTTGTCAATTCAAAGAGGAAAAATCTTTAAGTTTATTGTTATTTTAGTTTATGTATAGTTCAAATTCAGGTCCATATAATGTTTTTCTTTTTTTGTCCAATTTCAATATTCATTTAGACCATTCCAATTTAAGGCTTTATTTTTTCCACTTCTTTTGAAGTCGTGCTCCATCTGTTCAAACAAACACTCCTCATAATTTTTCATACTAAAACAATCGTTGCAATGTTTTTTCCCACCAGCAGATGTCCCTCTCCGATCCACAAATCCCCAGGCAACAAAGTATCAGCATTAAATCCAGATAGAAAATACTTTCTCTTCCATAAATTCCTTTGTTTTGTTAAAGAATGTTTTTCCTCAATTTTATTTTTCTTGTATTATTTTTAATTCAAAATCAAATTTTAAATCCAGATAGAAAGTTCTCCTTTTTGGCCTTTAATCTTCTAAGTTCCTCTTTGGGGTTTTTTTGTTTTTTGTTTTTTTGTTTCCCTTCACTTTGAATTCCCAAGTGCCAATTAGCCATTTATTTCACACTGGGATCTCTTTTAAGCTTTCAGAAGATTTTTCTTCTTACCTGTGAGTTGGCCAATTGCTCACCCGGTAACAATACTCCATTCAATCACCGCTCCAGCACAAATCTTAGTCCGGTTGCCTGAGCTTGTAGTAGTCATTTCAATGGCCACCACCTCCAACCCTTGTAGGAACTTGCCTGTTGCTCTCGGTCTTCCGAGTGCGCCTCCTTCTTCACTGTCCCTCCAAGACAGTTCCCGTCCAAAGACCCTCCCTCCCTGACAGCAGTTTGTCTGGCTGGATTTTTGTGAGGCTCATCGGAGCTGGCTATTTTCCAGCCAGTCTTGCCATGATGCTTCTGGTTCTCTCCTTCTTTTCTTCTTCCTCTCTTCCTCTTTATTTTCTGTCTCTTCCTCTTCTTCCCCTTCTCCTTCCTCCTCCTCCTCCTTCTCCTCCTCCTCTTCCCATTCTTTTCCTCCTTTTTCTTTTCCTTCTCCTCCTCCTCCTCCTCCTCCTCTTCCTCCTCCTCTTCTTCCTTCTCTTGTTCTTCCTCCTCCTCTTCCTCCTCCTGTTCTTCTTCCCTCCTTATTTCATCTCTTCTTCTTGTTCCCTTCTTCTTCTCCTCCTCCTTCTCCTCCTCCTTCTCGCCCATTCTTCTTTTCCTCCTCCTCCTCCTCCTCTTCTCCTCCTCCTCCTCTTCCTCCTCCTCCTCTTCCTCCTCCTCCTCCTCCTCCTTCTCCTCCTTCCTTCTTTTTCTCCTCCTCCTCCTCTTTCTCCTCCTCCTCCCCTCCTTCCACCTATTCTTCCTCTTTGCCCTTCTCTTCTTCCTTCTCTTGTTCTTCCTCCTCCCCTCCTCTTCCTGGTGTCTGGTTTGTTCTTTCTATCATTTATTTACTAACCTATCTGATTTCTACAGCTGTCAAAGTCAACCAAGTGACTCTGGTTATGTTGTTTTAATGGTTTTTTTTAAAAAAATATTTTTATTTATTTATTTGTCGAGTATGTATTAGATAATATATATGTATAAGCATGAATTGACTACATAAAATGAATACAATTAAAGGGAACATTAGGACAGGGGTGGAAGGCATGCTGGTGCTCTTATCCCTGTCCTTACAGACCTCTTAGGAATGGGGTGAGGTCGACGGTAGCCAGTCTAAGGTAAAAATTTGGGGGGGGTTGGGATGACACCACAGAGTCCGGTAGTGCATTCCAGGCATTGACCACTCTGTTGCTGAAGTCATATTTTCTGCAATAGAGTTTAGTGAGATTTACCTTAAGTTTATATCTATTGTGTGCTCTTGTATTGTTGTGGTTGAAGCTGAAGTAGTCATTGACAGGTAGGACATTGTAGCAGATGATTTTATGAGCTATGCTCAGGTCATACTGAAGGCGGCGTAGTTCTAAATTTTCTAAGCCCAAAATTATGTCTGGTGGCATAAGGTATTTTGTTGTGAGCAGAGGAGTGGAGGACTCTTCTTGTGAAGTATTTCTGGACACATTCAATTGTATTAATGTCCAATATGCAGTGTGGGTTCCAGACAAACGAGCTCTATTTGAGAATTGATCTAGCAACTGTTTTGGATGCTCTGGTTAGTAGTGTAAATACTACCAGAGCAGAAGCTACCAAGACTAGGTTTACAACCCTTAATGCCTTTCTGGCGATGTTGTTCCAATGGGCTTTGGCACTTAGATCATTTGATGTGAGTACTCCAAGGTCCTTGACAGAGTGAGGGTCATCTACAAGGTCATGTCCACTTAGTTTGTATTTTGTGTTCTGATTCCTTTTTCCAATGTATCAACGCTGAGCATCCAGTCAAATAAATAGTTAAAAAATAAATGCTCCCTCTCCTGCAGTGTTTGAACTGTTAAATATTTCTTTCTCAATCGGATTTAATTAATTACTTTGGCCCACTGCAGATGACCAAAAATTGAGCAGCTTCCAGAACTGCTGCCTTTGAGCTGTCTTTTCATTTGAAGTTCCTGTTTGCTATTTCTGTGTTACACTCGGAGTTCAGAAAGGACTCATACGGGAGCCAGCCATGCTCTGAATTGCAGCCACTTCTCTTCCTGTGATACATATCTTGTTTTACAGTTGCATTTCCTTTGATAGTGGGCCGAAACCCAGGGAAAAACGAATTACCTGCTGAAACTGAAAGACCGCAGACCCAAACAGCCTAATTGAGATTCTCGCCACCCCTCCCTTAGCCCTGGAAATTATCTTTCTCTGTATTCCTTCCAAGCAGTGGTGAAATCCATTTTTTTTTACTACCAGTTCTGTGGGTGTGGTTTGGTGGGTGTGCAGGGGAAGGATACTGCAACAGAGGAACTATTGAGTCTGTCATCTGCACTCTGTAACTGTCTGGTTTGGTTCTGCAACCCAACAAGACAGACACAGACTTCAGAGGATAATTAGAACTGCAGAAAAATCAGTGGCTACCAACCTGCCTTCCATTGAGGACCTGCATACTGCACAAGTCAAAAAGAGGGCTGTGAAAATATTTACAGATCCCTCACATCCTGGACATAAACTGTTTCAACTCGTACCCTCAGAACGATGCTATACAGCATTGCACGCCAGAACAATTAGACACAAGCACAGTTTTTTTCCTGAATGCCATCACTCTGCTAAACAAATAATTCCCTCCCAACACTGTCAAACTATTTATTAAATCTGCACTACTATTAATCTTCTCACAGTTCCCATCACCCATCTCCTTTTACTTATGACTATATGACTGTAACTTTGTTGCTTGTATCCTTATGATTTATATTGATATTGTTTCCTGATTGCTTATTTGTAGCCTATGACTATCATTAAGTGTTGTATCATTAAGTGTTAAATTTGTAGCCTATGACTATCGTTAAGTGTTGTAAGTGTTCTACCTTGATGAAGGTATCTTTTCTTTTATGTACACTGAGAGCATATGCACCAAGACAAATTCCTTGTGTGTCCAATCACATTTGGCCAATAAAAAATTCTATTCTATTCTATTCTATTCTATTCTATTCTATTCTATTCTATTCTGTTCTGTTCTGTTCTGTTCTGTTCTATTCTATTCTATTCTAAATCCGCATTCCCACCCCACTCTGGGGCCAGCCAGAGGTGGTATTTTCCAGTTCTTTGAACTGCTCAAAATTTCCGCTACCGGTTCTCCAGAACCTGTCAGAACCTGCTGGATTTCACCCCTGCTTCCAAGATTTCAGAAATAATTATTTGAGAAAGCGGGGGTGGGAGAGCTGTATTTCTGTTTGGAGAGAAGAAGAAACAAAACTTTAAGATCCGAATGCCACTCTCACCCGGTTCCCCTTAGGCAACGATGCAGAACAGGAGATTTGATTTGATAAAGCGATGAATATAAAATTTGGAACGCCAGGGCGATGCTGATAGAGGGACCGGCGAAGGCATGGCATGAGATGGGAATACAGGGGAAACAGCTGTGCTCAAGGAGAGACATATGAGGTGTTAGGGGAAAAACAGAAGGTCATCATGATCCATGAAAGTCTCAAAGAAATAATGACTGTAAGAGAAAAGAGCAGAATTGCTGAGGAGACCAGATGTTTCTACACCAAGACAATGATAGAACAGTAATTACCAAAAGACAGAGCACCCTTCAGATTCACAGAGCGGTAGAAGGAAAGAGATGCATGGTAGGAAGCTGAGGCCAAACAGACCATAATAAGTACATATCCTGGCTATTTATTTCACAAGCAACAGGTCACCAGGGAGGGGGGACATATTTTTTTTTGCCTGAATGGCAATGTTATCAGGTTAATATTGTTACTACAGGTAGTCCTCGACTTACGACCACAATTCAGCCCCAAATTTGTGTGGTTAAGTGAGTTTTGCCCAGGGGTGAAATCTACTTACCTTCCCTACCGGTTCGGAAGTGCATGTGCCGCGCAAACCCTTCTGCGCATGCACAGAGGGTAAAAAACAGTTACTTCCTGGTTAAAACCAGGAAGTAATGACAACTTACGAGACCGCCTGCTGCTACCCTATGCCTCCCACCGACCCGTACGCTCTCATAGAGAGGGTCTCCTCAGGGTGCCATCTGCCAAACAGTGTCGGCTGGCAGCCCCCAGGAGTAGGGCCTTCTCTGTGGGAGCATCGACGCTCTGGAATGAACTCCCCCCTGGCCTACGTCAAGTGCCTGATCTTCGGACCTTCCGTCGTGAGCTAAAAACATATTTATTTAACATAACATAACATAACAAAACATAACATAACATCAGAGTTGGAAGGGACCTTGGAGGCCTTCTAGTCCAACCCCCTGCCCAGGCAGGAAACCCTACACCATCTCAGTCAGATGGTTATCCAACATTTTCTTAAAAATTTCCAGTGTTGGAGCATTCACAACTTCTGAAGGCAAGTCGTTCCACTTATTAATTGTTCTAACTGTCAGGAAATTTCTCCTTAGTTCTAAGTTGCTTCTTTCTTTGACCAGTTTCCACACCATTGCTTCTTGTTCTACCCTTTATTCAAGCGGGACTGGCATAATAGTTTGATTTTAAATTGGGGTTTTATTAATATTCTTAAATATTTTAAATTTAATTTTAATTATTAGCCGTTTTTGTAATTTTGATGTTTTAATTTGTTTTAATTGTACATATTTTGTATTTTATCTCCGGCTGTACACCGCCCTGAGTCCTTCGGGAGAAGGGCGGTATAAAAATTCAATAAATAATAATAAATAATAATAATAATAACTGGGCGGGTGGGCGGAGCCTCACGCTGCTGTCGCTACCGGTTCTCTGAACCACCCGCCACCATTGCTACCGGTTCGGCCGAACCGATCCAAACCGGTAGCATTTCACCCCTGGTTTTGCCCCAGTTTACAACTTTTCTAGCCGTAAGTTGTTAAGTGAATCACTACGGTTGGTAAGTTAGTAACTCGGTGGTTGTGAATCTGGCTTCCCTGTTGACTTTGCTTGTCAGAAGGCCGCAAAAGGGGACCTTAACCGTCATAAGTATGAGCCAGTTGCCAAGCATCTGAATTTTGATCACATGATCACAGGGATGCTATAAGGTTGTAACTGTGAAAAATGATTGTAAGTCACTTTCTTCAGGCCCGTTGTAACTTCAAACAGTCACTAAATGAATGGTTATAAGTCAAGGACTACCTGTACAGTGATCAAAAGTCCTATGAAACTTGATCATTGGGTGGGTACATGTCATCCTCATCATTCTGGATCTGGTGTGATTTTCAATACAGGTAATCCTCGACTTATGACCACAACTGGGGCCAGAATTTCCATAGCTAAGCAAGGCGGTTGTTAACGGAGTTGCACCCAACTTTATAATGGTTTTTGCCAGGATTGTTAAGGGAATTGACGTAGCTGTTATGTGAGTCATACTATTGTTAATCGACTTTGCTGACCGGGAAGGTCATATATGAGGATCATGTGTTCCTAGGATTCTGCAACCTTTATAAATACACCCCATTTGCAAAATGCCTGGATTCTAATGACATGACTGTGGGGATGCTATGATGGTTGCAAATGAGACTAGGATAGAATAGAATAGAATAGAATAGAATAGAATAGAATAGAATAGAATAGAATAGAATAGAATAGAATAACAGAGTTGGAAGGGACCTTGGAGGTCTTCAACCCCCTGCTTAAGCAGAAAACCCTACACCACTTCAGACAAATGGTTATCCAACATCTTCTTAAAAACTTCCACTGTTGCAGCACCCACAACTTCTGGAGGCAAGTTGTTCCACTGATTAATTGTCCTAAGTGTCAGGAAATTTCTCCTTAGTTCTAAATTGCTTCTCTCCTTGATTAGTTTCTACCCATTGCTTCTTGTCCTGCCTTCAGGTGCTTTGGAGAATAGTTTGACTCCCTTTTCTTTGTGGCAGACCCTGAGATATAATATCTGCTGACATGACTGCTATCGTATCTCCCCTAGTCCTTTTCATTAAACTAGACATACTCAGTTCCTGCAACTGTTCTCCATAAGTTTTAGCCTCCAGTCCCCTAATCATCTTTGTTGCTCTTCGCTCTTTCTAGAGTCTCCACATCTTTTTTACATCGTGGCGACCAAAACTGGATGCAGTATTCCAAATGTGGCCTTATCAAGGCATTATAAAGTGGCACTAACACTTCACGTGATCTTGAGTCTATCCCTCTGTTTATGCAGCCCAGAACTGTGTTGGCTTTTTTAGCAGCTGCTGCACACTGCTGGCTCATATCTAAATGGTTGTCCACTAGGACTCCAAGATCCCTCTCACAGGTACTACTATTGAGCAAGGTACCACATATACGGTACCTGTGCATTTTGTGGGTTTTTTTTGCCTAAATGTAAATCTTGAGACAATAGTTTTAATACCATCCAGTGACAACTGCCTACCCTAGGTCCTTGGGAAATACTCGATAGGTGGACAAAATCCCATATCCTGTCCAACATCTGATTATGAGACCAACCTTAATAGGACAATTAGCACAAGATTCTGTAGTGGCTTTCAAGGGAGAAAGCAATTCTAGGTTTTCCGCTATCTTCATGTGATCCTCATCTTTCCTCAGGAGCCAGAAATGATGTTTATTCTATGTAAGACGGACGTGGGATATGACCCAGTCTGGAAATTCATCCAGATGAATCCAGTTTAATTGTGTTAAGCCACAGTTCACTTAACAATGGCTTGTTGTGTGGGCCACCATGGTCCAGGTCATTTAGGAAGATAGTCAAAACACCTTAAAAGCCAAGCATAGTAATGACTGTTTTTTTAATTTTGTTCTTTTAAATTTCTATTAATTTTAATCTCAATTTTTAAATTGTCGCAAGCTGCCTTGAGCATTGGACCAAATAGGAAAACAAGATAAACATTTAACTGTAAATCAATGAATGGTGCTAAATTATATCCATGTCTGTAAACAAGAATGACGGCGTGTATTCAACGGGGAAAATCAAAGCTAAATAAACTTTTTGATAGCTGGGGGGCACTGAGTGAATTCACTCATGGTTTGACTAACAAGTACTCCTCGACTTACAACCATTCATTTAGCAACTATTTGAAGTTATAACGGCACTGAAAAAAAGAGTATAAAAAGTGGAAAGGGGGGCAAATAACTAAGGCAGAATATCAGCAAATAGCCCGAGCCTGTAAAGATGAAGTGAGGAAAGCTTAGACTCACAATGAACAAAGGCTTGTGGCAAAAGTAAAAAATAACAAAAAAAGCTTCTTCTGACATGTTAAAAACAAGAAAAAAGTCAAGGAAACAATTGATCCATTGCTGGGAGAAAGTGGCAAGAAGGTGACAAGCAACAGGGAGAAAGCAGAACTACTTAACTCATCTTTTGCATCTGTCTTTACACAAAAGGAAAAAACAGTCCGACTTATCAAAAACAGCACCACAAAAAACAGATTAGGAACACAAGTTAAAATAGGGAAGAAAATGGTAAGTGAACACCTGTCTACCCTAGACAAATTCAAATCACCAGGACCGGATGGATTACACCCCAAGGTCCTGAAGGAACTGGCAGAAGAGATCTCAGAACCACTGAAGTATATCTATCAAAGATCCTGGAGCACAGGGGAACTGCCAGAGGATTGGAAAAGAGCTGATGTAGTTCCCATCTTCAAAAAAGGAAAAAAAAAACAGATCCAGGAAACTACAGACCTATCAGCCTGACCTCAGTACCAGGGAAGATTCTGGAAAAGATAATCAAGCAACGAATCACCGAATACCTAGAAGCAAACAAAGTAATAACCAAAAGCCAACATGAGTTTGTCAAAAACAGATCATGCCAGATTAATCTTATTGCATTCTTTGACAAAGTGACAAAATTAGTAGACCAGAGGAATGCTGTCAATATAATTTACCTGGACTTCAGTAAAGCATTTGATAACATAACATATAACATAACATAACATCAGAGTTGGAAGGGACCTTGGAGGCCTTCTAGTCCAACCCTTATACACTGTAAGCCGCCCTGAGTCTTCGGAGAAGGGCGGGGTATAAATGTAAACAAAAAAAAACAAAAACAAAAAAAAAACCCTGCCCAGGCAGGAAACCCTACACCATCTCAGTCAGATGGTTATCCAACATTTTCTTAAAAATTTCCAGTGTTGGAGCATTCACAACTTCTGAAGGCAAGTCGTTCCACTTATTAATTGTTCTAACTGTCAGGAAATTTCTCCTTAGTTCTAAGTTGCTTCTTTCTTTGATCAGTTTCCACCCATTGCTTCTTGTTCTACCCTCAGGTGCTTTGGAGAACAGCCCGACTCCCTCTTCTTTGTGGCAGCCCCTGAGATATTGGAACACAGCTATCATGTCTCCCCTAGTCCTTCTTTTTGTTAAACTAGACATGCCCAGTTCCTGCAACCGTTCTTCATATGTTTTATCCTCCAGTCCCCTAATCATCTTTGTTGCTCTTCTCTGCACTCTTTCTAGAGTCTCAACATCTTTTTTACATCGTGGCGACCAAAACTGGATGCAATATTCCAAGTGTGGCCTTACCAAGGCATTATAAAGTGGTACTTGCCTGCAGAAGTTGTGAATGCTCTAACAGTGGAAATTTTTAAGAAAATGTTGGATAACCATTTGACTGAGATGGTGTAGGGTTTCCTGCCTCGGCAGGGGGTTGGACTAGAAGGCCTCCAAGGTCCCTTCCAACTCTGTTGTTATATAAGATGTCAGCTGTTTCTAGTGAAGCTGCTTTTTGCCATTTTGTCTTTGCAAAGAAAAGAATTCCAGTATTTGAAGGGCTGCCACAAAGAAGAGGGGGGGGTGTCAAATTATTTTCCAAAGCACCAGAGGGCAGGACAAGAAACAATGGTTGGAAACTAATCAAAGAGAGAAGCAACCTGGAATTAAGGAGAAACTTCCTAACGTCGAGGACTATTAACCAGTGGAACAGCTTGCCTCCAGAAGTTGTGGGTGCTTCATCACTGAAGGTTTTTAAGAAGAGATTGGACTGTCACTTGTCTGAAATGGTACAGGTTAGTGCAGTGGTGGGATTCAGCCAGTTCGCACCACTTCGGGAGAACCAGTTGTTAACTTTCTGAGCAGTCTGACAAACTGGTTGTTGGAAGAAATCATCAGGGCAGAGAACAGTTTGTTAAATTATTTGAATCCCACCACTGGGTCAGTGATGGCTAATCTTTTTGCCGACGCATGCCAAAAGCGGGGGTCGCGGGGGTGGTGGTGTTGCGTGCGTGCGTGCCCACACCCATAATTCAATTATCCCCATACACCCGCGCATGCACATGTAACCCAACCCCCCCAGCGCTTGGCACGTGATGGCAGGGTGGGACTGGAAGCCCATTTTTCACTCACCCCAAGCTCCAGAGGCTTTCTAGGAGCCTGGGGAGGGCGAAAACGGCCTTCCCCACCACCCCCGGAGGCCTTCTGGAGGCCAGAAACAGCCTGTTTCCTGACTTCCTGTGGGCCTAGAAGGCCCAAAAATCAGTTTGCCGGTGCGCGTTTATCAGTCTGTATTCAGAAATCCCACAGTAGTTTTACATGCTCATTTTCAATCACTTTTTCAGGCTTATGATCCCACCAGTTCTTTGCTACAGGCAGATAGTAGTTGTGACACAAGTTCCAGTGGACCATCTGAGCGACTGTGTTGTGACGTTGTTTGTAGTCGGTCTGAGCTATTGTCTTACAACAGCTCAGTATGTGATCAATGGTTTCATCTGTTTCTTTGCAGAGTCTGCATTTAGAATCATCAGCAGATTTTTCTATTCTGGCTTTGATTACATTTGTTCTAATGGCTTGTTCTTGGGCCGCAAGAATTAGGCCTTCTGTTTCTTTCTTCAATGTTCCATTGGTCAGCCATAAACAGGCTAACCATATTATTATTAATGGTTAATATTAAATTAATATTAAAATTAATATTAAAAATTAATATTATTAATTTAAAAATTAATATTATTAATATAAAAAAATAAATATTAAAATTAATATTAAAATTAATTAATATTAACATAACCTTATTATTATTATTATTATTATTATTATTATTATTATTATTATTATTATTATTATTATTATTATTATTATTATATTTTTATCCTGCCTTTTTCACAAGCAGCAAACATACCTAATACTCCTGCCTCCTCCTATTTTCCCAACGACTACAACCCTGTAAAGTGATTGGGGCGTGAGAGAGTGACTGGCTCAAAGACACCTAGACAGGTTTCATGCCTAAAGCAGGACTAGAACTCAGTCTCCTGATTTCTGGACCAACGCCTTCACTACTACACCAAACAAATGATACTGGATATATCATTCCCATCAACTAAATTCTTTCCTTCATGGTGTAGGGTGAAGGAGGGATCACCTGGTGGGCCTACATTCCATCTCTATTTTGCTACTTTTCTATACATAAAAGTGTTAGGGCTGAAATAACCAAAGGGCTCTTTCCTTGGGACTGTCCATGCTAGTTACCAACAGGCATGATTTAAGACAGGGGTCTCCAACCTTGGCAGCTTTAAGCCTGGAGGACTTCAACTCCCAGAAGAGCTGGCTGGGGAATTCTGGGAGTTGAAGTGTGCCAGGCATAAAGTTGGCAAGGTTGAAGACCCCTGATTTAAGGGACCCTGCAAAGTTCTCCATCCTTTTGTGATAAGTATTTAAATACAGTACATTATTGCCTGTGGTTCATGTCTTAACTGTCCCTGTTTCTGACGGCGTTTTATTCAGTTTTTTGCCAGTTAGCTCTTTTGGATATTTGTTGGATGTTTAGTAAATAAGCATCCAGCTCTATTTTTCCTAGCTGCACGGGAAAGTGTCCGGGCTTGTTCTCTATTTGGAAATAGGGAATGACTGGGAATGTACTGATACAAACCAAACTGGAAATTATTCGCCATAATTTTTCCAAAAATCACATTGTACTTTTCATGCTCAAATAGATTTTCAAGCTGACTGTTTGAAAAGGAGAAATTAAATCCAACCGTTTCTTGAAATCCGCTTTGCTTTGAAAAAGATTTCTCCTATGGCTTAATAGAGAAATGATTGGATACCCACAAATCTGCGGGTAGAAAACAGAAGGAAATTTGGTTCTTGGATGAAAACACTGCATTAAGAAGCTAAGGGCCACTAGCCCAACATGCTAAGCCTGGCTTAGTTAGGCCAAAAGTTACATATAAGCCTGGATTGATGATTATGTGCCATCAAATTCATGCCAACTCTTAGCAAGCAAACAGGTTTTCTCCGGAACAATCAGGAGAACCATTGGACTAAAAGCTTCACCCTGTCCAGTCGTGTTTGACTCTAAGGGGGCAGTGCTCAATTCTCTTTCTTAGCCAAGGGAACCAGCTTTATCCGAAGACATTTTTTGTGGTCATGTGGCCAGCATGACTATACACCGAGACTCACAGAATGCTGCTACTTTCCCACCAAAGTGGTACCTGTTTATCTACTTGCATTTGCATGCTTCCAAACCACTAGGTAAGCAGGAATGGGAGTTCACCCACACTGTGTGGCACTTGGGTCTCAAACCCAGATTGTCAGCTTCCCAGCATTTTTAACCACTGAACCAGTGGTAGTCAACCTGGACCCTACTGCCCACTAGTGGGCGTTCCAGCTTTCATGGGAGGTAGGGGTTTTGTCCGATACTGAAACACTTTCCTTTTTTTTTAATTTGATTGACTTTTTTTAAAAAAAATTCATAGCATTATTTAAAAACATTTTCATTAGGTTTTCATAAAATTCCCTGTGATAATTTAAATTTCTGAAAATATACTATTTGTATTGCCCACGCATAAGTTTAGTTCACGTTACCTAAGTGAAACTAAATGGCGCTATAGTGCGACCGCAAACAAAAGAGCCTCGTCCCAGAATAGCTCGCGCATCTCCCCCCACATCACCCAGCTGTAACAGACAAGCAGAGCTGGTAGCCGGTGCTCCCCCCCTCAAAACCCAATCCACGATGTGCGAGAGGCATGCGCAGACAACGATACACGGCGCATTACTGTGGAACCAGTGGGCAGTTAGAAAATTTTACTACTAACAGAGATACAAAAGTGGGCGGTAGGTATAAAAAGGTTGACTACCCCTGCACTGAACCATCACGCTGCCTGGAGATGGTAAAATTTCAGATTAAATTTGTCCCTTTCTAGGTCAAATTGTCTTGTATGAAACACAGAAGAGGAGTAACAGACGGTGATCCAAAGATGTCAGAGGCATGAAATAACAAATGGAAATATCTATAAATCTAGATAGCATCAGCACCATTTGCTCTTCACCTAATTCAATGTTCCTCAATCTCAGCAACTTTAAGATATGTGGACTTCAACAGAATGCATGCTGGCTGGGTGTTGTGACTCCAGCCCCCAAACCTGGCCCCATACCTGAAAGTGACTCAGAAAGTGAGGGGGAAGGGCCGGTAAGGCTTACTTCGGGAGCACTGATTTCTGTGGCTCGGCTCCAGGAGCTAGAACCAGACCAGTCGGAGGACGTAATGAGGCCGTCATCCCCTGATTTCCTCCCTTCCCCAGGCTATGCCTTCAGTCTCAGCTGATAATAATAATCAAGCTTGGCTTGACCCGCGCCTCAGAAGATTAGAGAGGCAGCGTCATCAAAAAGAAGGGTGGGGCTCCTGCCACAGGATATATAAGGAGCTTTGGGACTGCTCTCACTCCACGGGAAGCAAAAGTTTAGCTGAACCGTTTCAGAAAGAGCTGAAAGTCTTGCTACGTGAGTCATTTGTTTGAACTTTGGCAGGCAGCTGCGATTTCTCTGCCAGGACTGATAAGAGCTGTGAATCCATTGGCTGAAGGCCAGCTGGTGGGTCTGAAGTGGGGAAGGAGACAGAACACTGTGGGAAGTCTGGCAGTTGAAGTCTTTTCAATCACAATATGTTTCCAACCAATCTTTATTTCTAAAAACATATCCTAGTGATAACATAAAATCAACAACGATACGCTTTTCAAATTGCAACCTAATAACATACGTCAGACTCCCTGAGGTCAAAAATTTGAAGTGGTTCGATTGAAGCTGAATATTGGAATCGAGAAATAAATTAAATAACATAAATTTAGTCCATCAAGTCTGTTGATGGATGAGGGAAGAAAGAAGCAAACAATTTTGAGAACCAGTTTGGACCAGTGGCCTAGAAACCAGGAGACTGTGAGTTCTAGGCCCACCTTAGGCGTGAAAGCCAGTCACACTGAGCCCGATCCACCTCACAGGATTGTTGTTGTGGGGAAAATAGGTGGAAGAAGGAATATTAGGTATGTTTGCTGCACCTTAAGTCAAAAACAATAAAGGCAGGATATAAGGAAATCCATAAATAAATAAATGTACAAGGTCACGATACCTGAATTTGAATGATTTCTGTTGTTCTGCAACCCAACAAGACTTCAGAGGATAATTAGAACTGCAGAAAAAATAATTGCTACCAATCTGCCTTCCATTGAGAACCTGTATACTGCACGAATCAAAAAGAGGGCCGTGAAAATATTTACAGATCCCTCACATCCTGGACATAAACTATTTCAACTCCTACCCTCAAAACGATGCTTTAGAGCACTGCACACCAGAGCAACTAGACACAAGAACAATTTCTTCCCGAACGCCATCACTCTGCTAAACAAATAATTCCCTCAACACTGTCAAACTATTTACTAAATCTGCACTATTAATCTTCTCATCATTCCCATCACCCATCTCCTTCCACTTATGACTGTATTACTGTAACTTTGTTGCCGGTAATCCTTATGATTTATATTGATATTGATTGTTTCCTGATTGCTTATTTGTAGCCTATGACTATCATTAAGTGTTGTATCACTAAGTGTTAAATTTGTACCCTATGACCATCATTAAGTGTTGTACCTTGATGAAGGTATCTTTTCTTTTATGTACACTGAGAGCATATGCACCAAGACAAATTCCTTGTGTGTCCAATCACACTTGGCCAATAAAAAAACTATTCTATTCTATTCTAAAATAGTGTCCCCCTCCTTTAAAAAGCACCACCCTTAAAAAAGCAGGACAATATTTTATTTTAAGGTTATGCCTGCCAGACAAAGGAGGTAAGGACGAACAGTAACCCTAGCTAAAGGGTCTTCCAAAGTAAGCTTCCTTACCCAGGTGAAAAACTTTGCATAGCTTCACTCCTTGCAAAGTTGGTCGGGTACATACAAGGTCTCCATGTTTCCCGTTTGAAGGAGAGGGACAAAATGAATTGTTTTGCCTGCATAAGGGGAAAACAATACTGGCTGGGGGACGGATGGGACAATAGCTTTGCAAGCAACAACCAATATTTGCTTGCACTGCTTAATCAAAGGAAACTGGTACATTGATTTAAGGCCTTTAAAATATCCTGTCTATCGAGCGAGTGCAATATTTGCTTTATCTTGATTAATTCATCAATTAAAAGCAGGGCACAATCTGCTTCAGCGGACAAAAGGATTGGTCAAGAGACAGAAAAACAAAGCCAAGAGAAGGGCTTAGTTTTTAACTAAAGAATTGAGAGTAATGCCAGGTTAATCAAACAACAGCTCACACTCTTGGCTTTTTCAAACTATGTGGGGCAAGTTATGTGCTAGCTAGGCATAAAATATGTCGGTTGAAGGAGCATTTGGGAAAAGGGTGAAAGAAAGAGTTGGCATTTTCCTTTCCAAGTGGACTCAAATTCCCTGTATGTATAGCTGAGATATAGAAATGTTTATATTATAGGTATTTGAGAGACAGTTTGGTGTAGTGGTTGAAGAATCAGGCTAGACACTAGGAGATGTGAGTTCTAGTCTTGCTTTAGATATGAAGCTAACTGGGTGACCTTGGATGAGTCCCTCGCTCTCTCTCCCAGCTCTAGGAAGGAAGTACATAGATAGTCCTCAACTTACAACCATTTGTTTAGTGATTGAAGTTACAACAGCGCTGAAAAAAGTGACTTGTGACCAATTTTCATACTTAGACCATCGCCATATCCAGAGGTGGGTTTCAGCAGGTTCTGATGATTTCTGGAGAACTGGTAGCGGAAATTTTGATTAGTTCGGAGAACCGGTAGTAAAAATTCTGACTGGCCCCGCCCCCATCTATTCTCTGCCTCCCAAGTCCCAGCTGATCGGGAGGAAATAGAGATTGTACAGTATCCTTCCCCTGGAGTGGGGAGGGAATGGAGATTTTACAGTACCCTTCTCCTGTAATGCCCACCAAGCCATGCCCACCAAGCCATGCCACACCCACCAAGCCACGCCCACAGTACTGGTAGTAAAAAATTTTGAAACCCACCACTGGCCACATTCCCATGGTCACATGATCAAAATTGGGAGATTTGGCAACGGGCTCGTGTTTATGATGGTTGCAGTGCCCCAGGGTCAAGTGATCACCTTTTGTGACCTTCTCACAAACAAAGTAAATGGGGAAACCAGAGTCACTTAACAACTGTGGCCAGAAAGGTTGCAAAATGGGACAAAACTCACTTAACAACTATCTTGTTTAATGACCTTTTCAGAAATTTTGGGCTCAGCTGTGGTTGTAAATCGAGGACTAATGGCAAACTGCTTCTGAAAAAAAACTTACCAAGAAAACATGGACTTGTCCATGTAGGCAAGAATCAGACATGATTGAATGGAAGAAAACCTCAACTTACAGCCATTCATTTAGCAAATGTTCAAAGTTACAGTGGCAGTGGAAAAGTAATTTACAACTGGTCCTCACACTTATGACTGTAGCTTCCCCACAGTCATGATTTCAAGCACTTGGCAACCGGCATGTATTTATGACAGTTGCAGCATTTTTGGGTCATGTGATTATTTATTTATTTATTTTTTCACATTTGTATACCGCCCTATCTCCCTAGGGACTCAGGGCGGTTCACAGGCAAATAAAAAAGTTACATATAAATACAGAATAAAATATCCATTAAAAAACTTATTTGATATAGCCAAATAATTAAAAAACAGTATATATAATAAAACCCATTAAAATCTAAATTTAAAATCTAGTCCAGTCCTGCGCAGATGAATAGATGTGTTTTGAGCTCGCGGCGGAAGGTTTGGAGGTCCGGAAGTTGACGAAGTCCTGGGGGGGAGTTCGTTCCAGAGGGTGGGAGCCCCCACAGAGAAGGCCCTTCCCCTGGGTGTCGCCAAACGGCACTGCCTGGCTGACGGCACCCTGAGGAGTCCCTCTCTGTGAGAGCGCACGGGTCGGTGAGAGATATTCGGTAGCAGCAGGCGGTCCCGTAAGTAGCCCGGCCCTATGCCATGGAGCGCTTTAAAGATAGTTACCAAAACCTTGAAGCGCACCCGGAAGGCCACAGGTAGCCAGTGCAGTCTGCGCAGGAGAGGTGTCACATGGGTGCCACGAGGGGCTCCCTCTATCACCCGCGCAGCCGCATTCTGAACTAACTGAAGCCTCCGGATGCCCTTCAAGGGGAGCCCCATGTAGAGAGCATTGCAGTAATCCAGACGAGACGTCACGAGGGCATGAGTGACCGTGCATAGGGCCATTTGTGACCTTCCTAGCCAACTTCCAATAAACAAGGTCAATAGGGAAGCTGGATTTGCTTAATGACTACAGGATTCATTTAACAACGGGGGCAAAAATTTTCCTTGCTAATTGCTTAGGAAAATTTTCCTTGCTAATTGCAAGGAAAATTCTTGTCCCAATTGTGGTTGTAACTTGAGGATTACCTTTATATAGTATATATCAGTGGTAGGTTTCAGTGGGCGTGGCTAGGGGGCATGTGACTGAGTGGGCATGGCCAACTTGATGTCATTCATGACATACAGTATATACATAATATATTTTGTAGGTCTTGGCATATTCGGGTCTTTTCTTATGTAAGGTTGAGAGTATTTTGGTGACGTTTCAACGAGGTCTCACTCATCATCTTCAGATTGGTGCTGCACCAGCCTGAAGATGATGAGTGAGACCTCGCTGAAATGTTGCAAGATACTCTCAACCTTACATGGGAAAAGACCCGAACACGCCAAGACCTACATACCTGTACCCATGAAAACCCAACGAAAACACAGTATATTTTTCATATACATATAAAAATACATATCTAGATCTAGATCTAGATCTAAATCTAAAAAGGTAAAGATGTCCCTGTGGATTTTACTCCACTAGTCGTTGCCGATTTTAGGGGGCGGTGCTCATCTCCATTTCAAGGCCATTGAACCAATGCTGTCCAAAGATATTTCCATGGTTATGTGGCCAGCATGAGAGTGGTGCAGTGACCTAGAGGTGGAGCTCTCGCCTCACAATCAGAAGGTTGTGAGTTCAGTCCTAGGTAGAGGCAGATATTTCTCTCTCTGTGCATGTTGCGATTGTATCTGCTGAATATAACTCCGCATTGGCAACCGGAAGGGCATCCGGCCAGCAAACACTCAGCTCCATTCCAGTACCCAGACTCTACCCTGAAAGGGATTATGAGGTCATTAAAAGGAGATGATGTGGCCAGCATGACATCACGGAGCGCTATTACCTTCCCACTGAAGTGGTACCCATTTATCTACTTCCATTTGCATGAGGATGGGTGCTCACTCCGTCACATGTTGGCTCTTGAACCTAGGCTGTCAGTTTACTGCCAATAATCCCAGCATCTTAACCACTGAGCCACCCTACCACCCATATTCATATATTATATTATACAGTGTATATATAAATAGATATATGATATTATATTATTATATCATTTATTATAATTTATTAATATAATAATATAACTATTATATTATATTATATTATATTATATTATATTATATTATATTATATTATTTTATATTATATTATATTATATTATATTATATTATATTATATTATATTATATTATATTATATTATTATATTATATTATATTATATTATATTATATTATATTATATTATATTATATTATATTATATTATATTATATTATATTATATTATATTATATTATATTATTTATTTATTTTATTTTATTTATTTTATTTGATTTTTATACCGCCCTTCTCCCGAAGGACTCAGGGCGGTGTACAGGCATAATAAAAAACCGACAATACAATATACAGATTTAAAATACGATTTAAAAAACTTATTTAAATTAGCCCAGTGATTAAAATTTACCATACTAAAACCTCGTTTAAAATTAATAAATTTAACATTAAAATCCCGATTTAAGCCAGTCCCACGGATAAAAGATGAGTCTTGAGTTCGCATAAATGTCCGAAGGTCAGGTATTTGGCGTAAACCCGGGGGAAGCTCGTTCCAGAGTGTGGGAGCCCCCACAGAGAAGGACCTTCCCCTGGGGGCCGCCAGCCGACATTGTTTGGCGGACGGCACCCTGAGAAGTCCCTCTTTGTGGGAGCGTACGGGTCGGTGGGAGGCGTATGGTAACAGCAGGCGGTCCCGTAAGTACCCAGGTCCTAAGCCATGGAGCGCTTTAAAGGTCATAACCAACACCTTAAAGTGCACCCGGAAGGCCACAGGCAGCCAGTGCAGTCTGCGCAGGAGCGGTGTTACATGGGAGCTACGTGTAGCTCCCTCTATCACCCGCGCAGCTGTGATATATTTATTATATGTGATTATATTTATTATTTATTCACATTTTTATACCGCCCTTCTCCGAAGACTCAGGGCGGTGTACAGCAAATAAAACGACAATAATCCAAAACCATTTAAAATATCATAACAAAGTTAAAAATCTAATTAGACTGCTGTATGCTTAAAACTATTAGGTAAAAATACAAAAGATAAAAAACCCTGTTAAGAAACCCGCTAAAATCCCCAAATATTAAAATCAATCAATCAGGCCAGCCCCGCTTGGTGAAAAAAGAAAGTCTTGAGCTCGCGTTTAAAGGTCCTAAGATCAGGGAGGAGTTCCACCGGCAGCTTGTTCCACAGAGCCTGGGCCCCCACAGAGAACGCTCTTCTCCTGGGGGTCGCCAGCCGACATTGGTTGGCTGATGGCACCCTAAGGAGGCCCTCCCTGTGAGAGCGCACTGGACACACCAGACAATGGGAGGTAACTGGCGGCAGCAGGCGGTCCCGTAAATATCCTGGTCCGATGCCATGGAGTGCTTTAAAAGTGATAACCAACACCTTGAACACGCCGGAAGACCACCGGCAACCAATGCAGCCCGCGCAGGAGAGGTGTTACATGGGAGCTATGAGGAGCTCCCTCAATCCCCCGTGCGGCCGCATTCTGTACCAGTTGGAGCCTCCGGATGCTCTTCAAGGGGAGCCCCATGTAGAGAGCATTGCAGTAATCCAGGTGGGAAGTGACGAGGGCATGAGTGACTGTGCATAACGAGTCCCGGTCCAGGAAAGGGCGCAATTGGTGAATCAGGCGGACCTGATAAAAAGCTCCCCTGGCGACGGCCGTCAAATGGTCTTCTAAAGACAGCCGTGCGTCCAGGAGAATGCCTAAATTGCGCACCGATTCCCTGGGGGCCAGCGATTCGCCCCCCACAGTCAGCAATGGGGTAAGCTGACTATGCCGGGTCGCCGGCATCCACAGCCACTCCGTCTTGGATGGGTTGAGTCGGAGCCTGTTCGTCCCCATCCAGACCCGAACAGCTTCAAGGCACCGAGTCATCACATCGACGGCTTCGTTGGGGTGGTTCGGGGTGGAGATGTACAGCTGAGTGTCGTCGGCATACAGCTGACAACTCACCCCAAAACCACGAATGATCTCTCCCAGCGGCTTCATATAAATGTTGAACAGGAGGGGTGAGAGAATCGACCCCTGCGGTACCCCACACGTGAGTTGCCTAGCGGTCGATCTCTGCCCTCCTGTCAACACCGTCTGCGAACAGTCGGAAGGTAGGAGGAGAATCACCATAAAACGGTGCCTCCCACTCCCAAACCCCCCAACCGTTGCAGCAAGATACCATGGTTGATGGTATCTTGGTATGGTATTATGGTATTATATTATATTATATTATATTATATTATATTATATTATATTATATTATATTATATTATATTATATTATATTATTATATTATATTATATTATATTATATTATATTATATTATATTATATTATATTATATTATATTATATTATATTATATTATTATTTGAATATAAGATTAGATAGACAGATGACTGATAGATAAATAAATAGCTACATAGATACATAGAAAGACGATAGGAGAGAGAAAGGGGGGGTTAGAGATATTATTATTATTATTATTATTATTATTATTATTATTATTATTATTATTATTATTATTATTATTATTTATTCAATTTTTATACCGCCCTTCTCCCGAAGGACTCTATATGAATATATAGATATGAATATAGTATAGTATATTTTTCCACCTAGCTGGGTGCTCCCTTCTGCTGTTCTTCTTAGCTGACACATATAAATCAAGCCAGCCTATACATGTCACAGTGCAAAATTTGGGTGATGCATTATGTCTTCACAGCATCAATAGCTTCCCAACAAGCAGAGTTTCTGTCAGTGTCAAAAGAGGGAGACAAAAAACCTTCTAGAATCTGCCCTATATCTAAGATATAAATAGGCTGGGGACGGAAAGCAAAAAGGCAGCCTTTAATTTATCATTGCTGTTATTTTATGACATTTTGAAAGCATCGGAATGCAGGATCTTTTTGAGTTTTTGAAGTCCCTGTGTGACTTTTGAAAAGCATAAATGCAGCCCATTGGACTTTCCCAGCAGAGGGAAAGAATATAGGTACTTCTTGACTTACAACCACTCATTTAGTGACTGTTCAAAGTTATGACGGTGCTGAAAAAGTGACTTACCATTAGTCCTTGTACTTACACACAGCATCCTCACATTACGTGATCAAAATTTGGATGCTTGGCAAACTGGCATTTTTGTGACCTTCCCAGCTGGTTTCTGACAAGCAAAGTCAACGGGGGAAATTGGATTTATTTAACAACTGCATGAATCACTTAACAACAACTGTGATTTGCTTACCAACCTTAGCAAAAGAAGATTCTAAAACTGGACACAACCCACTTCATAACTGTCTTGCTTAGCAACTGAAATTCTGATTCCAAATTGAGATCTTAAGTCGAGAACTACCTATGGGGCACTGCTGGCAACTTTAAGCTGCATGGGTTACAATGTCCATAATTCCCTGCCAGTACACAGTATCCTGCCTTCCAGGGATTCGTTGGAAAAAGCCATATGAGGGTTTTGGGGACAATAGTCAGGAGACTGTGAGTTCTAGTCCTGCCTTAGGTATGAAAGTCAGTTGGGTGACTTTGGGCCAATCACCAGGAGACTGTGAGTTCAGGTCCCACCTTAGGCATGAAAGCCAGTTGGCTGACTTTGGGCCAATCACCAGGAGACTGTGAGTTCTAGTCCCACCTTAGGCATGAAAGCCAGTTGGGTGACTTTGGGCCAATCACCAGGAGACTGTGAGTTCTATTCCCACCTTAGGCATGAAAGCCAGTGGGTGACTTTGGGCCAATCACCAGGAGACTGTGAGTTCAGGTCCCGCCTTAGGCATGAAAGACAGCTGGATGATTGGACCAGTCATTCTCTCTCAAACCTTTGTATCACTGTCACTGATTAAAAAACATACCCCTCCCAAAACTCAAGTGGGAAGTCCTTTGCTTAAACCTGTGTTGTATTTTGAGATCTTTAAAGTCTGGACTTCGCCCCCAACCTCTGTTGATGCCCCCTCCCCAAAACCATACAATGCCACAGTTTCCACTTTGGCTTTTGGGCCAGTTCCTGCAGACCCCTTGCAATCAAAGCATAAAATGGATTTGATCCAGCAGGCTTGGGCCCACCAAGAGATTTGTGTATTCACTGATCAATGTTGCCAATAGATTTTGCAAAGAGTTGTCAATTGCTTGTTGCGAAATATTTTTTTAATTGCATTTTTATGCTATGGCTACCGTGACCATGTGCCTTTTATTATAAAGGCTGCCCTTTAGATTTCTTTATTTTTCAAAAACTCACTTTTGCCCTTTATTTTGGTCTTTCAACTTTTACCACACAAAGGGCACCCCTTCATGTGCAGTCTTTCGCATTCATGCAATTTATGAATTCACTCAATGCGCAGAAACTGAGTGGCCTTTTAAAAATAAATTTATATTCAAGTAGTCCTCATCTTACCACAATTGAGGTTGTCCATTGCTGAGCAAGGCAGTTGTTAAATGAGCCATGTCTGATTTTAAATCCTTTTTTTAGCCACAGTTGTTAAGAGAATCATTGCAGGCATTAAGGGAATCATATGGTCATTAAGCGAATTGACTTTCGCAATTGATTTTTGCTTGCTGGAAGCTGGCTGGGAGTGTCGCAAAATGGCACTTTTCAGTAAAACTATGCCATAGTGAAAAATGGGTTCACACATACGACTGCCACATTTATTAATGACTGCTGCAAAAATGTCATAAAATGAGCTTGGCATGTTGCAACTATCATTAATCCTTGCTAATCGCCAAGTGCCCAGATCTGATCGTATGACTGTGGGGATGCTATGATGATTGTAAATCTGAGACCCAGGTATAAATTATTATTTTTTTCTGTGCTGTTGAAACTTCAAACGTTACAAAACCAATGCTGGTAAGTCTAGGACTTTAGATATTTTTATTAGAATGTGCATTTTTGTAAAGCTTTTCTTGGCTTTGCTTTTGGATTTTCCTTTGTTAAGCAAGGTTAAAAAAATACAAACTTTTTTTTCATCCTTAGAATTTCTTTCACATTTACCGTTTTTTTTAGCTTTGTCCTTTATCCCTTCCAAGAAAATATGGTCACTGTGGCGACAGCAGATCCTGAATTGGGAAATTCCACCCAGATGTGTTGAGGAATCCCACAAGAGCATTCAGCCAAAAAAGTTTGCCCTTTCTCAGTTCGTAACGTAGCAAACTATTCTCCAAAGCACCTGAGGGTAGAACAAGAAGCAATGGGTGGAAACTAATCAAGGAGAGAAGCAACTTAGAACTAAGGAGAAATTTCCTGACAGTTTAGAACAATTAACCAGTGGAACAACTTGCCTGCAGAAGTTGTGAATGCTGCAACACTGAAAAATTTTTTTTTTTTTAAATTTTTTTATTATTTTTTTTGCAACAAACAAACAAAAAGAAAATACATTATTACACCCTTGTGCTATACATAAAAGGAAGATTTGGGTCTTCGGATATATCCTCATGATTGCCAAAATCCACGTTCTCGAGGTACAGGTACTGAAGCGTCCAATGTTCCAAGCGCAAAGTCCACAAATGGTTTCCAAGTCTTCCAGAAAATATCTTCTTTATACACACCACTTCTAATTTTAATATCACATGTCATTTTATCATTTAAAGCTAATTTCCACATTTCAGAATTCCACTCTTCTATTCTAAAAATCACATCTAGTTTCCAATATCTAGCTATTATAATTCTACCTATTATAATCATAATTCTAATCAATTCTTTTCATATTTTGTTAATTCTATTTCCTTAATTACCAACAATAATATAGTTTCCACTCTCAATGTTATTACTTTCCCCATCATTTCAAATATCATTTTCTCCAATTGTTGCCAAAACTTTTAACCTTATCACAATTATACCACATATGTTCATAAGTCCCCAATTCCATCTCACATCTCCAACATTTTTACTAGTTTTTATCCATTTGTGACAATCTTACTGAGTCAAATACCATTTCCAAACAACTTTATAATTGTGCTCTTTAATCCTTATAGATAAAGTTCTCATAATTCTACTCTTCCAATTCACATTCCAATCTGATTCTGGTATTTCAATATTAAGATCTTTTCCCAATTTGTCCTCATCACTCTTTGTAATTTTTCATCAGAATTTATAATCTTATAAACCCTACTAACGAGTCCCTTTAGCCCAATTTCATCTTTCATAATCCGAGATACTAAATATTCAAATTCAGTTTCACATCTATTTATCGAATAATTTTCCTTTAGTTTTTTGTCCATTTTCTATCTGTATTTTTCAAACCAACTTAACCCTAATTTTCAATAATTTCTTTATTCCTCCTTTCATTTCCATAACTTTTATCCAATCTTTAATAATTTCTATATTTTCCTCTTTAATCACTTCATTACGTTTTATATTATTTTTAATCGCCAAATTCCAGTTGTCTCCCCAAAAGATTATATCCGAATTAAAATTTTAACAAATTTGTTCCACATTTTACTTAATCCTTTAACCAATAACTTCTACTTACACATTTTAAATTTGCTTTATCTAAAACCACCTTGATCCAAATTTCTATATCCTTAACTCTAAATCTCTCCAATAATTATCTTCACCTTTAAGTATTTTTACCACTATCCGGATACCATACGCACAGTAATAATTAAATAATTTGGGGATTCCTAATCCACCTTCCTTTTGATTTTGATACCACATTTTCTTCACTAATCTGGGTCTTTTGCCACCATTGCAAAATTTATCCAGTTTTTCTGATATCCTTCAATATCTTTCTCTGTCAGATTTAGTGGTAGCATCTCGAATAAAAAGTTGAACTTGGGCAGCAACATCATCTTACACATTGCAATTCTATCAAACCAAGACAACTTTAAAATTTTATATTTATCTATCTTCTTCTCAATTTCGTTAATCACCACATCATAATTAAGTTTTTTCAATTCTTTAACCTTAAGTGAAAGCACTATACCCAAATATTTCAATGTGTTTTAATCCTTATCCCAAATTGCTCTTGCATATTCTCAGACTCATTACCATTACTATCCATCAATAATTCTGACTTTGACCAATTTACTTTCAATCCTGTCATTTCTTCAAATTCTATCAAATGCTTATATATCTTTTCAAATCTTTCTCTACATTTTTCAAAATAATTAAAGTATCATCCATACAAATTTATCTTATACCCTTATATCCTTCTAATTCTTCATCTTTTCTATCATTTTGTCAATATTTCCATAGCCAATAAAAATAATGTTGGAGACAGGGACATCCTTGTCTCGTACCAGCTTCTAATTTTATCTCTTCAGTTAATATTCCATTCACCTTCACTCTTGCACTGCTCTTTTGGTACAATTTTGAAATAACATGTATAAACTTATTACCAAAGCCTAAAGCCTCCACAATTACTTTAATTGTTTCCCATTGTACAGAATCAAAAGCTTTAAAATATCCAATGATACTATACCAATTTTATCACCATTATATTCAGCTACATCTATAATATTTAATACTCTTCTAACAATATCACTCATGTATCTACCCTTCACAAACCTACTTGATTATAACTTATATATCTATCTATAAATCTATTTAATCTATTACTTATAATAGCAGTAAATATCTTTGCATCCTGATTAATTAAAGAAATGGGCCGATAGGACTCAATCCTTTCTAAATCTTTATCTGGTTTAGGAATTAGGGATATCACCGTTCTATTCCATGACGAAGCTACTTCCCACCATGTAATATTCCATTGAATAATTTTTGCAGTCTTGGTATTATTAATTCTTTAAATTCTTTATAAAACTCAACAGGTAATCCATCCTCACCTGGAGCTTTCCCTAATTTTAATTTTTGTATTATTCCATTAATCTCATCTTGTGTTATATCTTCTTCCATCAATTCCTTATATGTTTGATCAATTTTCACCACATACTTTTCTAAATAGCTTTGCAATTTTCCCCGATTAATTGGTTTCTTTGAATATAGATTCTGAAAAAAGTTTCTAACCACTTCACATTTCTCTAATTTTTTATAACATCTTATACCTCTATCATCTATCAAAACTCCAATTTCTCTCTTCTCTTTTATCTTTCGCCATCTTTGCCAATAATTTAGAATTTCTATTACTAAATTCAAAAATTCCTATTTAAAATCTCAAATTTCTTTTACTAACTCTGTATCTTCTTCTATCATTTTATTTCTTAACATATTAAGCTCCTGAAGAATTTTTTTTCTTTAGTAAGCAAAATTGATTTTCCAATTCTTTAATCTGATTTTTATCTCTTTCCATTTTAATTTTATAATTTTTATATTTCCTACTTGATAATTTGATACTCTCCTCTAAACACCGCTTTCATCGCATCCCAAACAATTTCAAATTTAACCTCCCGTTATCATTTAATCTCCAACTTTCCTCCAATTTTTAAGTATCCATTTTTATCCTTTTCATTTTATACAATTTCGTCATATCTCCAATAGCTTCTTTTTTCTCAAAATTAAAATCTAAGTCCACCATAACTTCTGCATGATCAGAATCTTTAAAATTCCCACATCTACCTTATCCACATTATTCAACAAATCTTTAGAAAGAAAAATATAATCAATTCTAGAATATGTATTATATATCTTAGAAAAAAGTGTATACTCTCTCAATTCCTTTAACCTCTCTCCACACATCAACCACGCGTTTGAAGCATCCACATATTTAAAATCCCCATTTTATTTGCTCCTCCACAGCGGTGGGATTAGTACTGTCTATTTTATCTCTGATTAAATTAAAATCCCCAGCCACAATTACTTTCCTACACTTTCATTCTCCAAAATTTTTGTTATTTTTCAAGAAATTCTCTTTGTTTTCATTCGTAAATATAAATTAACAAGTGTCACTTTTTCCTCATTAAGATTTCCAACAATTATTACATATCTTCCATCTTCATCCAAAATTACCTTATGTTTTCAAAGTACACCCTATCTGATATCAGTGTTGCAACTCCTCTAGCTTTTGAAGTTCCAAATGCTTTTCATATATTTGCATACCTTTTATATACATTCTATTTGAATCTTCAGATTTCTGATGGGTTTCTTGTAAAAATAAAATGTCTGGTAAATCCTTTTAATCTTAAACTCCAATCTTCTTCTTTTAATCTGATTCCTGTACCCTTCACATTCCATGACATTATTTTTATAACTCCCATTTAAAATATAAATTTTTAATCCTATCCCGCATCTTCCTTTCTGTGCCCCCACCACCCAACATTAAACTACCATATAAACAACAATAAGAAAACAGAAAAAAACAAAAACAAAACAACAATAAAATACAAACAATCTTCTTCCCCACATCCTCATCGGTTTCGCCTCTATAAAGAGAATGGGGAGAGGGCGTGCCAATGCCGGGCACTTCTTCGGGCTGTCTATTTAAATTCATCACTCAAAAAAAGATAGCGATGACCGCATTCAGCTTCATATTTTCCAAGACTCTTATCTGCTTCTTCTCCTACTGTATCCTCACGACTCTTCTTCTGTTCAACCAACACAGGTGATATTTCTTTCCTCTTTAACCCTTTGGAGTCTTGCCCTCCAATAGCCCCTTTTTCTTCTTCTGAGATTGATGTTTCCACGTATGTTCCACCCATCTGAAGCATTTGATCTTTTATCTCCATTAAATCCTCCATCTCAATCAGTCCAAGCTCCCGTAAATATAATAATGCATCTATATCTGGGGTGATTGTACGCATCCTTCCTTTATAAAAAAATTTCAATTGTTGTGGTGGCCTCCAATTGTATTTAATTCCATTATCTCTCAAAACTTTTGTAATTGGTTTTAAAAAAAATCTCCATGCCCTTTCTTCTCTTGATATATCCGGGAAGACTTGAATAGTCTTCCCTTCAAACTTCAAAGCATCTCCCAACTCTCTTAACTTGGCCATAACTTCCAACTTATCACCAAGATTTGCGAACCTGACAAGCACATTCCTGTTAGAACCATTTTGCCTTCTATATCCAATTCTAAAAACGCTTGCCAGGTCTGCTATTGTGAACGTAAGTTGCGTATCCAAATCATTAATCCATTTCAAAACCCGCTGTTTCAATTTATCTTCCCTTTCTTCCGAGATTCCTCTGATAACAAAATTATATTTCCTCATCTCTTCTTCCAAAAGACAAATTCTCTTATCTTGCTGCTCATTTTTATAAAATATTTTGCCAATTTGCCGATCTACTTTTGCCTCATGCACATGCAGCTGCTCCATTTCATCTTTAATCATTGTCATTTCCTCTTTTTGTTTAGCAAAGTTATCATTCATATCTTGCTTTAAATTTTGCACTTCGGATGTCAGTTTAAATGTCAAATTATCTATACGCTCTGATAGTGCTGCTATTTTTTCCCCAATTTTATTTAAAGCTGCAGCAATTTGCTGCGTTTCTGAAAGTTGTTGAGTCATTTTGAAAAAAAAAAAAACCCAAAAAATTTCTCAAACTGGGATTCCAATTTTTCAAAGAGTCTTAGTGAAGATCAAAGGACAACAGTCAAACCAATTTTACAGAGGGTCTTGATGAAGATCAAGGGACGACAATCTTTTAATTGAAGCGAAACGGCTTATTTGCACTCGTTAGTAGCTTATCAGTAACTTATGAGTCATATTCACTCCACAAAGAAACACAATTACCTCACAGCTTAATCAGCGCCATTTTTTCTCCACGTCGGCAGAGAAAAAAAAACAACAAACCAGCTTGAACTTCAAAACAAAGTCCTTTTTTTGTTTTCTGTAATATAAACAAGCTATTAATTTCCTCTCAAAAGAAAAATAATTTAAAAAAAAATTATCCACCTAATAAAAGCTTCTTCAGCCAGTCAGCCAGTCAGTCCAGCACAAAGATCGATCTCTTCAATTAAAATTCTTCTCATTAGCAAATTCAGTCTTTGATATTCCTTAGCCTCAGCATTTAACACAGAACACGATAATTATAATAAGGAAAGCAAAAGACAGCAGTTTATTCCAAACTCATTGTATCTGCCAGTTCGGTCATCCCACGCAGTAAAAACTCCTTAATTCAAGCAGTTTCAGATGACCTACCAGTTTTAAATTCAGTCTGCTGGGCTATTAACACTTCCACTTCATGATTTATTAACTTTCATCCATAACGGTGCATTCCAAACAGCATTAATCCTCATAAATCTTCATTATTAAGCCCTGTGAAGTGAAGGAAAGGTCCTTACCCCACCACGGTCATGGCCACGCCCCCGCAACACTGGAAATTTTTAAGAAAATGTTGGATAACCATTTGTCTGAAATGGTGTAGGGTTTCCTGCCTGGGCAGGGGGTTGGACTAGAAGACCTCCAAGGTCCCTTCCAACTCTGTTATTATGTTATGTTATGTTGTGTGAACCCACTTAGAAGGAATTATCCAGCGTAGATACTTCTACCATGGCTATTTATGAGGTAGACTCATGACAATGAGCCCAGCTGGCTGGAGTTTGAAAGTTCTGTTCCCCTCTTTATCTTTCAGGGACATTCGAGGTTTTGCCACATTTTGGAGGAGGTTTCCCCCCCACACACCTTTTTGTCTCTGTGTTTCTGAAGGAATAATAAAGTACTGGTAAATGAGGGCACAATATCTTAAGTATCGATAAATGAGGATTATTTCATTCCATTTTTAATAATTTTTAATTTATTATTTTATTTGTATAGCACAATTCTTTTTACAAATAACTCAAGAAGGCAAACATATCCAACACATCTTCCTCTTCCTATTTTCCCCACAAAAAACATCCCTGTGAGGCTAAGAGAGAGTGACTGGTCCAAATTCACCTTAGCTAAGACAGGACTAGAATTCACAGTCTCCCATTTTCTAGCCTGGTGCCTTAATTGTTAGACCATACTGCAGTGGTGGGAGTCAGCCGGTTCGGCCCAGTTCAGGCAAACCGGTTGTTAAATTGCTAGTGGCCCCTCCCCTCCCTGGAATCCCCAAGCACCCCTTTTGGCTCCCAGGTAAAGGCAAGGAGGCCTACTAGGCCCAAAACAGGGTGTGGGGTATGTGTGCGGTGTGCCCCCCGCGAAGCCCATTTTTGCTCCCAGGGGGGTACAGGAGGCCAAGTGCTGCCTGGCCACACCCACCATGGCCACGCCCACCCACCCAGTCATTAGGGCAGAGAGCTGGTTGTTAAATCATTTGAATCCCACCACTGCCATGCTGCTTATAGGAAACTTGTTTTTGAGGTAGAGGAGAATTGCCTTATTTGAAAACAGGAAGACAGTCAGAAAAGGCAAGATGGTAGCCACAGCTAATTCCACGGAAACTCTGCTGCTTTTTGCATGCAGAGGGACCCACATAAGAAAGGCCCCGGCTCCAAATTGCCTTTTTTTGCCCACTCTGCATGGGTGCTGCACCCTCTGAGTACAAGATGTCATGCGGCCCCTTGGTGCGTTCATGAGTCCATTGGTACAATGTCCTCCTACCTGTCAAACACTACTTCAGCTTCAACCACAACAATACACGAGCAAATAATAGATACAAACTCAAGGTAAACCGCTCCAAACTCGATTGCGGAAAATATGACTTCTGCAACAGAGTGGTCAGTGCCTGGAATGCACTACCTGACTCTGTAGTTTCTTCCCCAAACCGCCAAAACTTTAAGCTTAAACTGTCTACTGTTGACCTCACCCCATTCCTAAAAGGTCTGTAAGGGGCGTGCATAAGAGCACCTGTGTGCCTACCGTCCCTGTCCTAATATTCCTTTTTACTTACTCTTTTCACGTATCCAAATTATGTTTATACTTTTACCTGTTATTTTATATATGATTGATAAAAATAAATAAATAAATAAAAATAAAAAATGGGTGGATTTCGGATGCTAGTGTTCCAAAATTCCAAAAGAGTTCCACATTTTGCGTAAGGTA